>NW_019155158.1:4998-7224 GCF_002288905.1 Enhydra lutris kenyoni | reverse complement strand
GCCCAAGGCAGACGCTTAACTGACTGAGCCACCCACATGCCCTCCAGGTCCATTTTCAAATAAAACTGTACTACTTCATGGTAGTGTCAAGTACCTTATAGTAACAAAATCCTAATTCCTTCCTGCCATCCCTTGTATCATTGCTGTCATTCATTCTAGTTGAATATAAGAATACATAAGCCTATCCCTGTATACATAAGACACAAACATTAAGCATACATAACTGAATATATTATTGCTATTATTTTGGCAACAAATCCCATCAATTTTTATTGTCCAGGAAAGTCTATTTTTCCTTCACTTTTGACAGATAATTTTGCAGGGTTCGGATTTCTAAGTTGGTGGTTTACTTCTCTTAACACTTTAAATACTTCTTTTCATTCTTGCTTGTGCAATTACTGAGAAGTTAATGCAGTTCTTTGTTTCTCTGAAAGTATAGTTTTGTTTTGTTTTTTTACTTCTTTCAGAATTTTCTTTACTTTTAGTTTTTCTGTTAATTTGAAAATGATCTGCTTAGGTGTAGTTGTTCTGGGCATTTATCCGGCCTGGAGTTCTCTGAGCTCTGTGAATCTGTGGTTTGGTGCCTGCCGTTCATTTGGGGGAAATTCTCAGTCGTTGTTTCCAGTATTTCCCTCTGTTCCTTTTGTCCTTTCTTCTCTTTCTAGTAATCCCATTACACATGTTACACCTTTTGTAGTTGTCCCACGGACCTTGGATATTCTGTTGTTTTTTAAAGGAAATCTTTGTTGGGGCACCTGGGTGGCTCAGTGGGTTAAGCATCTGGCTCAGGTCCTGATCCCAATGACCTGGGACCGAGCCCCTCATCAGACTGCCTGCTCATTGGGAAGCCTGCTTCTCCCACTCCTTTCCATGCCCCCTGTTTGTGCTCTCTGTCAAATCAATGGATAAAATCTTAAAAAAAAAAAGCTTTGTTTTCCAGTTTTTGAGGATTTTGTCAATAATGTTCTCTAGTTCAGAGCATCTTTCCTCAGCTGTGTCTGGTCTACTACTAAGGCTACCAAAGGCATTCTTCATTTCCTTTACAGTGCTTTTTAATCTCTAGCATTTCTTTTTGGTTCTTTGTTAGGATTTCCATCTCTCTCTTTATATCACTCGTCTGTTCTTGATCATGATCTTCCTCATCCATTAGGGCTCTTAGCATATTAATCATAGTTGTTTTAAATTTCCAGTCTGATAATTCTAACATGCCTTCTATATTTGGTTCTGAGGCTCACTGTCTCTTCAATCTGCCTTTTTTTTTTTTTTTTTTTTTGCTTTTTGGTATGCCTTGTGACTTTTTCTTGATCATCATACAGGATATCCTGGGTAAAAAGAACTGCTGTAAGTAGGTTTTATGGAAATGTGATGGGGAGCTGTGGGGGGTGGGGAGTGTTCTATGATTGGGTCTCAGTACTTTAGTGAGCCTAGGTTTCTGGTCTGTGGGCTTCACACATGTTTCCAGTTTCTTTCTCCTGTCTGAAGGTGGGACAGGATGGCTCTAGGGCATTAGGGTTGGACATTTAGCTGCCCCCAGCTCAGTCTGGGGCTTAAACAGTTTAAATTATAGATAAAAGCACATAAAATCTGTTGTCTTCCCCATTTTTAAGTTTACACATCAGTAGCTTTATGTATATTCACAATGTTGTACAACCAGTCTCCAGAACTTTTTCATCTTGCAAAACTAAAACTCAGTACTCATTATGTAGTAGCACTCCCCATTTCTCCCACCTCTAGGTGCTGGTAACCACTGTTCTACTTTCTCTCTCTATGAATTTGACTGCTTTAGCTACCTCACATAAGTAGAATACATAATATGTATCTTCTTGTGACTGGCTTAGTTCAATCATCATAATGTCTTCAAGGTTGGCCCATGTTGTAGCATTTGTCAAAATTTCTTTTAAGGCTGAGCCATAGTCCATTCTGTGTATATACTGTGTTTTGTTTATCCATTCATCTGTCAATGGACAATTGGATTTCTTCTCTCTCTTGGCTATTGTGAGTAATTCTGCTATAAATGTGAATGAGTAGATATCTGTTTGAGATCCTGCTTTCAATTTTTTTTGTATATATACCCAACACTGGGGTTGCTGGATCATATGATATTTCTATTTTTAATTTGTTATGGAGGTGCCATGCTGTTCTCCATAGTGGTTGTACCATTTTACATTCCTACCAACAATGTGCAAGTGTTCCAGTTTCTCTACATCTTCAGCAACACTTGTTATT
>NW_019155158.1:4069-4948 GCF_002288905.1 Enhydra lutris kenyoni | reverse complement strand
AAAAAAAAAAAGCTTTGTTTTCCAGTTTTTGAGGATTTTGTCAATAATGTTCTCTAGTTCAGAGCATCTTTCCTCAGCTGTGTCTGGTCTACTACTAAGGCTACCAAAGGCATTCTTCATTTCCTTTACAGTGCTTTTTAATCTCTAGCATTTCTTTTTGGTTCTTTGTTAGGATTTCCGTCTCTCCCTTTATATCACTCGTCTGTTCTTGCTCGTGATCTACCTCGTCCATTAGGGCTCTTAGCGTATTAATCATAGTTGTTTTAAATTTCCAGTCTGATAATTCTAACATGCCTTCCATATCTGGTTCTGAGGCTTGCCGTCTCTTCAATCTGCGTTTTTTGCTTTTTGGTATGCCTTGTGACTTTTTCTTGATCGTCATACAGGATGTCCTGGGTAAAAAGAACTGCCGTAAGTAGGTTTTATGGAAATGTGATGGGGAGCTGTGGGGGCAGGGGGAAGTATTCTGTGATTGGATCTCAGTACTTTAGTGAGCCTAGGTTTCTGGTCTGTGGGCTTCACACATGTTTCCAGTTTCTTTCTCCTGCCTGAAGGTGGGACAGGATGGCTCTAGGGCATTAGGGTTGGGTATTTCGCTGCCCCCAACTCAGTCTGGGGCTTAAACAGTTTAAGTTATAGATAAAAGCACATAAAATCTGTTGTCTTCCCCATTTTTAAGTTTACACATCAGTAGCTTTATGTATATTCACAATGTTGTACAACCAGTCTCCAGAACATTTTTGTCTTGCAAAACTAAAACTCAGTACTCATTATGTAGTAGCATTCCCCATTTCTCCCACCTCTAGGTGCTGGTAACCACTGTTCTACTTTCTCTTTCTGTGAATTTGACTGCTTTAGCTACCTCACATAAGTAGAATA
>NW_019155158.1:3084-4034 GCF_002288905.1 Enhydra lutris kenyoni | reverse complement strand
ATCATCATAATGTCTTCAAGGTTGGCCCATGTTGTAGCATTTGTCAAAATTTCTTTTAAGGCTGAGCCATAGTCCATTCTGTGTATATACTGTGTTTTGTTTATCCATTCATCTGTCAATGGACAATTGGATTTCTTCTCCCTCTTGGCTATTGTGAATAATTCTGCTATAAATGTGAATGTGTAGATATCTGTTTGAGATCCTGCTTTCAATTTTTTTTGTATATATACCCAACACTGAGGTTGCTGGATCATATGATATTTCTATTTTTAATTTTTTGTGGAGTTGCCATGCTGTTCTCCATAGTGGTTGTACCATTTTACATTCCTACCAACAATGTGCAAGTGTTCCAGTTTCTCTACATCTTCAGCAACACTTGTTATTTCTGTTTGTTTTTTTTATAATAACCATCTTAATGAGTGTGAGGTGATATCTCACTGTGGTTTTAATTTGCTATTCTCTCTAGTGGTTTTTGAGTGTCTTTCCATATACTTATTGGCCATTTGTCTATCATTTGTTGTTGAGTTGTAGGAGTTCTTTATATATGTTGGATATTAACCCTTTACCATATATATGATTTACAGATGTTTTCTCCCATCCCAAAGATATTCTTTCCACTCTGTTGATGTGTCCTTTGAGCATAGAAGTTTTAGATTTGATGTAGTCTCATTTGTCTATTTTTTTGTTCTGTTGTCTTGTGTTTTTGGTGTCATTGCCTAATCCAGTGTCATGAATCATTTGTCCTGTGTTTTCTTCTATAAGTTATATAATTTTGGGTCTTATATTTAGCTCTTTAATGCATTTTGAACTAATTTTTGGATATTGTATAAGGTAAGGGTCCAGCTACATTCTTTGCCTGTGGATACCTAGTTTTCACATTTTCTGAAGAGACTGTCTTTTGTGTCTCCATCCAGTGATGTTGGCATCCTTGTTGAAGATCATTTGTCCAT
>NW_019155158.1:0-3034 GCF_002288905.1 Enhydra lutris kenyoni | reverse complement strand
GATTTACAGATGTTTTCTCCCATCCCAAAGATATTCTTTCCACTCTGTTGATGTGTCCTTTGAGCATAGAAGTTTTAGATTTGATGTAGTCTCATTTGTCTATTCTTTTTGTACTGTTGTCTTGTGTTTTTGGTGTCATTGCCTAATCCAGTGTCATGAATAATTTCTCCTGTGTTTTCTTCTATAAGCTATATAATTTTGGGTCTTATATTTAGCTCTTTAATGCATTTTGAACTAATTTTTGGATATTGTATAAGGTAAGGGTCCAGCTCCATTCTTTGCCTGTGGATACCTAGTTTTCACATTTTCTGAAGAGACTGTCTTTTGTGTCTCCATCCAGTGATGTTGGCATCCTTGTTGAAGATCATTTGTCCATATATGCAAGGGTGTGTTTCTCGGCTGTCTATTCCATTCTGTTGGTCTCTGTGTCTGTCGTTATGCCAACCATATTGTTTTGATTACTGTAGATTTGAAATCAGGAAGTACGAAACCTCCAGTTTTGTTTTTCTTTTCCAAAATTGCTTTGACTATTCAGGGTCCCTGCAGATTACTTATGAATTTCAGAATAGATTTTTCTATTTCTGCAAAACAAGGCCATTGAGATTTTGGTAAGGATGGGATTGATCTGTATAGATCACTTTGGGTGCTATTGACATCTTTACAGTATTAAATCTTCTAGTCAATGAAGACAGGGTGTCATTTATAATTTTTCCAGCAGTGTTTTGTAGTTTCCAATATACAAGACTTTCTCTTCCTTGGTTAGATTTATTCCTCTGTATTTTATTCTTTTTGATACTATTGTAAATAGTATCAAAAAAGTATTATAGTATTATATTGTAAAATGTATTATAAAAATTGTAAAAAATAGTATTACAAGAAGTATTATAAATAGATTTATTCCTGTGTATTTTATTCTTTTTGACACTATTGTAAATAGCACTGTTTTTTGTTTTTTTTTTTTAAGATTTTATTTATTTATTTGACAGACAGAGATTACAAGTAGGCAGAGAGGCAGACAGAGAGAGAGGGGGAAGCAGACTCCTCGCTGAGCAGAGAGCCCGATGTGGGGCTTGATCCCAGGACCCTGAGATCATGACCCGATCCAAAGGCAAAGGCTTAACCCTCTGAGCCACCCAGGCATCCCAATAGCACTGATTTCTTAATTTCCTTTTTTCATTGCTTATTGTTAGTGTATAGAAATGCTACTTATATCTGTCTGTTGATTTCATATACTGCAACTTTGCTGAATATATTAGTTCTAATGGGTTTTTTTTGGTGTGAAATCATTTGGGCTTTCTGCATTTAAGATCATGTTATCCATGAACAGAAATAATTCTACTTCTTCCATTACAATTCTAATGCCTTTTATTTCTTTCTCTTGCCTAATTGCTCTGGCAAGAATTCTGTGTAGAAACAGTGAGAGCAGGCGTCCTTGTCTTATTCCTGATCATAGAGAAAAGGCTTTCAGTCTTTAACCATTGAGTATGATATTAGTCATGGGCTTTTGTTTCTAAGGTTTTATTTATTTATTTGACAGACAGAGATCACAAGTAGGCAGAGAGGCAGGCAGAAAGAGAGGAAGGGAAGCAGGCTCCCCACTGAGCAGAGAGCCCGATGCAGAGCTCGATCCCAGGACCCTGGTATCATGACCCGAGCCAAAGGCAGAGGCTTTAACCCACTGAGCCACCCAGGTGCCCCTACTTATGGGTTTTTATATATGGTGTTTTTTATGTCAAGGTAATTTTTTTTTATTCCTAGTTTGCTGAATGCTTTTTATCATTAAAGGATGTTGGAATTTTGTCAAATGCTTTTTCTGCATGAATTGACATGGTCATATGGTTTTTGTCTTCGTTCCATTAATGTAGGTATATTATAAATCACATTTGGTCATGGTACATGATATTTTCAATGTATTGTTGAATTTGGTTTGCTAGTATTTTGTTGAGGATTTTTACATCAAATTTCATCAGAGAAACTGTTCTGGTTTTTTGTTTTTGTTTTTGTCTTTTGGTAGTGTCTATGAGTGGCTTTGGTACTAGTGTAATGCTGAACTCATGGAAGGAGTTCGGGAGTGTTTCCTCCTCTCTAATATTTTGAAAGATTTTGAGAAATGTTGATGCTAATTCTTTAAATGTTTGGTAGAATTCACCAGTGAAACATCTGGTCTTGGGCTTTGTTTGTTATTGGGAACTTTTGATTACTGATCCAATCTCCTTAACTAGTTATGATCCATTCAGATTTTCTCCTCCTTTATCATTCAAACTTGGTAGGCTGTGTGTTTGTAGAAAGTTATCAGTTTCTTGTAGGTTATCCAACTTGTTGGCAAGCACTTGTTTGTTCCTGGTATTCTGTTATAATCCTCTCTATTTCTGTGGCATTAGTCGTCATTCCTTCTTTCATTTCTGATTTTGAGTCTTCTCTTTTTCTTACTTAACCCAGCTAAATGTTGGTTTTGTTGATTTTTTTAAAATGCCAACTCTTAGTTTAATTTTTCTGCTCTCCCAGCTTTGTTTATCTCTGCTCTAATCTTCATGATTTCCTTTTTTTTAAGGAAATGGGTTTAGTTTATACTTTTTTTGGTAAGATTTATTTATTTGGGAGAGAGAGAGAGAGAGAGAGAGAGAGTGTGTGAGTGGGGGAAGCGGCAGAGGGAGAGAATCTTCAAGCAGACTCCCTGCTGAGAATGGAGCCCAATGTGGGGCTTGATCTTACAACCCATGGGATAACAACCTGAGCCAAAAGCAAGAGATGGATGCCCAACTGTCTGAGCCACCCAGGTGCTCCTAGTTTTTACTTTTTATAATTTGAGGGGTAAAGTTAAGTTTTTGACTTGAGGTGGTGTTTTTTTTTTTTAATGTTAGCATTTACAGCCATAAACATCTATCTTAGTGCTGCTTTCACTGTATTCCATAAGTTTTGGTATGTTGTGTTTATATTTTCATTTTTCTCAAGATATTTTCTGATTTATTTTGTGATTTCTTCTTTGACCTCTTGTTTGTTTAAGAGTGTGTTGTTTAGTTTCTATGTATTTGTG
>NW_019155157.1:0-7226 GCF_002288905.1 Enhydra lutris kenyoni | reverse complement strand
TGACTGACACACCTTCAGCACCTACCTGCAGGAAGAAACGCACGCCACAGGAACTGAATCTGAAGGTTGAACCTGATATGCCCCTAGAATCTCATCCAACACCTAGCTTAGTTTTTCAGGCCTCTGTCCCTCAGGCCTGTTCTGGAAAACCAACTTATGGCCCATCGTGTGACCCCTAGCCATACAATAGAATCCCTCTGGTCTCGAGAAGAAAAGGTTGCTCTTGAGAACGGGGACCAACCCTCAGACGAGGAGATTCCTGCATGGCCTCAGAGCCACAGTCACATTTAAGGTCTCCCTGGACACCAAGCAGCATTGGGACCCGTCAGACTGAGAACCTCTGTCAACTCAGATCATTTGTAACTTCGAACCATAGGCAGCGGATCAAAGCTGCCCTGTTCCATGGCTGCTGTGGTAACGCGAGGTGGGGTTTCCAGTCATCCATTCAGAGAGCTCTGCTGTCGAATCTTTCCATGTTGGAGACCTCTAAGCTGACTTCCCCTGTCACGCAGAAATACACCTTGTGATTTCGAGCAGCTCACAAGCTCAAGCTTGCTTAAGCCTCCAAGGCTTCTTGAGGCCACCCGAGCATTCGTTGGCCATCATGGATATGAATTCCAGTGTGAGCAGACATCTCACCCTCGCCCTTCCTCAGGGGCTGGAGATCTTGAAACAGCTGCTGCACATTGGAACTGTCAGGCCCTCGGCACTGAACATAACCAGAGCTTGTATTTTCAGATTTCGATCTTCACAAGCTTTGCCAGCAGGCCCTCCACCTTGGGAATACTGGAGTCAAAAAGCTGCCTTCTACCTGGCTAACAGAAAGAAGAAATGTCCTACAGGTCTGCCCAAAACCCCCAATGAGCGTCCAACCACACGGCCCTCAAGGGCACCCTGATATCATAGGTCGCCCTGTGAACTAAAGCTCTGTGTAACACAGCCCGAGATCCAATCTCCTGTCGGCCAGCCAGATAGCGGGACCCATATCCTGCTGGTGGGAACTGCCTTGGCCTGAGCCCGTTATTTCCCTCCAACCTGGGTATGCAGGCATCTGACCCCAGACGGTAGTGCAAAACCCTGCCCTTGTGTGTACCTGAAGCACAGCAGAGTACACCTCCTTCCCCATAGCAGGAAAGTGGATGTTGATATTGTGGTATTACTTTCAGAGTGGGAGCCACCTGCATGGCCCATGAGACCACAATCACTCAGGAGGGGCAACTGGGCCCAAACCGGCATTGTGACTCTTAGCCTGAGACCCCTTTCAAGCACAGCCTGTCGGGGCTGGACCAGGATCCCACAGAGAGAACCTATTGTGCCCCTAGACCCGAATCGTAACATATGGTGGGGTTGTCCAGGCCACGTGACCCACTAACCGTCTCTGGAATCCCTGTTTGGCAGGACCCCTGAGATGGAAATGAGCACTCTTCCCTTCCCCCAGAAAAACACGAAACTCTTGGGAGCCTGGTAGAATCCCCATAAAGGGAGAATATCCCAGGGACCCTTGTGCTCACCCGTCCATTCCGAGACCATCCTAGGTATACAGTCCAGAGAGAAAAGCCTCTGCTACTGCTCCCAGGCACCCGAATTTCAAATCCTGAGGAGCTGCTTTCAGGGTCTGCACATCGGGCCTGCCATAACCTCGCCCCTAATTCTTCCCCGAGTTGCTGTCTGAAGACTTCGTTCCATAGCCTTGACCCCTTGCCCTTCAGGATGGGATCACCAGAACCACACCGCATCCCTGGGCCTGCACTCCCGAGGAAACTCTGCCCGTCTCAGTTGCCCAAACCATCCAGAATGGGATAAACCTGCAAGTCACCTGAACCCAGCCCAATTTATTGGCCGCTCTGGATTAAATGCGCAGTATGAGACACCGTCAGCACCTACCTCCAGGAAGACAAGCACGTCAATGGGCCTGTGTCCTAAGATTCAAACTGACATGCCCCGAGGACCTCATCCAAAACCTAGCTTAGGTTTTCAGGCCTCTGTCCATCCGGCCTGTTCTGGAAAACCAACATATGGCCCAACCTGTGGTCCCTGAGCCATACAGTAGAACCCCTCTAGTCCCGAGAAGGAAACTCTGCTCTTGGGAACGGGGTCCCACCCACAGTCTAGGAGGTTCCTGCATGGCCCCAGAGCTACCGCCACATTCTAAGGTCTCCCTGGACACCAAGCAGCATTGTGACCCGTCAGACTGAGAACCTCTGTCATCTCAGAACCCTTGGAACTGCGAAATAGAGCCACTGGATCAAAGCTGCCCTGTTCCTAGGCTTCAGTGGTAATGGAGGTGGAGTTTCCAGGCATCCATTCGGAGAGCTCTGCTATCGAATCTTTCCATATGGGGACCGTGGAGCCCTCTAACTGGACTTCCCCTGTCCCGCTGAAGGACACCTTGCTGTTTGGAGCAGCTCACAAGCTCCAGCTTTAGAAAGATGCCAAGGCTTCTTGAGGCCGCACGGGAATTCGTGGGCCATCATGGATACAAATTCCAGCGTGAGCAGACATCTCAACTCGATCGTCCTCAGGTGCTTGAGATCTCGAAACAGACGCTGCACATTAGAACTGTTATGGCCTTGGCACTGAACATAAGCATAGCTTTGTTTTCAGACTTCCATCCTCACACACCTTGCCAGCAGGCCATCCATATTGGGAATTCTGGAAAAACAAAGCTGCCTTCTGCCTGCCCAGGGGAAGGAAGAAATGCCCTACGGATCTGCCCAGAATCCCCAATGAGGGTCCAGCAGCATGGCCCTCAAGGGCACGCTGATATCATAGGCCGCCCTGTGAACTGATGCTCTGTCTGACACAGCCCGAGACCCGTCCTCCTGTCAGCCAGCCACATAGCGTGACCCATATCCTGCAGTTGGGCTCTGACTTGGTCAGAGCCCGTCATCTCCTGCGAACCTGGGTATGCAGGTATCAGACCCCAGAAGGTAGCGCAAATCCCTGCCTCAGGGGGAACCTGAATCACAGCAGAGTACTCCTCCTACCTCATGGCAGGAATGTGGATGTGGAGATGGTTGTACTACTCTAGAGTGGGAGCCAGCTACAGGGACCATGAGACCACGCCCACTCAGGAGGGGCAGCTGGGCACAAGCAGACCTTGTGACCCTCAGCCTGAGACCCCTTTAAAGCACACCCTGTGGGGGGCTGGATCAGGAAGCCAGAGAGCAGGCCTCTCGTGCCTCTTGGCCCAAATCCTAACCCTTGGTGGTGTTGTCCAGGCCATGTGACCCACAACCCCACTCTGGAATCCTTGTTTGGGCGGGACCCCTGACATGGAAAACAGCACTCCTCCATTACCCCAGAAAGACAGCAAACTCTTGGCATCCGGGGAAAAACCCCAGATAGGAAGAAATTCCCATGGACCCATGTAGCATCCCTATCATTCCAAGGCTATCCTGGATATAGAGTCCAGAGAGAAAAGCCTCTGCTACTGCTCCCAGGGACCCGAATTTCAAATCCTGAGGAGCTGCTTTTAGGGTCTGCACATCGGGCCTTCCTTAACTTCGCTCCTAATTCTTCCCCGAGTTGGTGTCTGAAGACTTGGTTCCCAAAGCCGTGACCACATGCCCTCCAGGATGGGACGTCCAGGACCAAACAGCATCACTGGGCCTGCTCTCCCGAGGGAACTCTGCACATCTCAGTTGCCCAAACCTTCCAGAATGGGAGAATCTTCAAGGCGCCTGAACCCACACCAATTTCATAGGCTGCTCTGGAAAAAATGCGGAGTCTGACTGACACACCTTCAGCACCTACCAGCAGGAAGAAACACACGTCAATGGACCTGATCTGAAGATTGAACCTGACATGCCCCTAGAACCTCAACCTATACTTATCTTAGGTTTTCAGGCCTCTGTCCCTCAGGCCTGTTCTGGAAAACCAACTTATGGCCCAACGTGTGGAAACTAGCCATACAATAGAATCCCTCTGGTCTCGAGAAGGAAACCTTGCTCTTGAGAACGGGGACCAACCCTCAGCCTAGGAGATTCCTGCATAGCCCCAGAGCCACATCCATATTCTAAGGTCTCCCTGGACACCAAGCAGCGTTGGGACCCGTCAAACTGAGAACCTCTGTCAACTCAGATCCCTTGGAACTTCGAACCAGAGGCAGCGGATCAAAGCTGCCCTCTTCCTTGGCTGCTGTGGGAACGTGAGGAGGGGTTTCCAGGTATCCATTTGGAGAGCTCTGCTGTCGAAACTTTCCATGTGGGAGACCTCTAACCTGACTTCCCCTGTCCCGCAGAAGGACACCTTGTGATTTGGAGCAACTTACAAGCTCCAGCTTGGATAAGCCTCCAAGGCTTCTTGAGGCCACCCGAGCATTCGTTGGCCATCATGGATACAAATTCCAGTGTGAGTAGACATTTCACCCTCGCCCATCCTCAGGTGCTGGAGATCTTGAAACAGCTGCTGCACATTGAAACTGTCATGCTCTCGGCACTGAACATAACCATAGCTTGTGTTTTCAGATTTCGATCCTCACAAGCCTTCCAGCAGGCCCTCCACCTTGGGAATTCTGGAGTCACAATGCTGCCTTCTACCTGGCCAACAGAAAGAAGAAATGTCCTACAGGTCTGCCCAAAACCCCCAATGAGCGTCCAACCACACGGCCCTCAAGGGCACCCTGATATCATAGTCGCCCTTTGAACTAAAGTTCTGTGTAACACAGCCCGAGACCCAATCTCCTTTCGGCCATTCAGATAGCGGGACCCATATCCTGCAGGTGGGAACTGCCTTGGCCCGAGCCCGTTATTTCCATCCAACCTGGGTATGCAGGTATCTGACCCCAGAAGGTAGTGCAAAACCCTGCCCTTCTGTGTACCTAAAGAACAACTGAGTACTCCTTCTTCCCCATGGCATAAAGTGGATGTTGATATGGTTGTACTACTTTCCGAGTGGGAGCCACCTCCATGGCCCATGAGACCACGCCCACTCAGGAGGGGCAACTGGGCACAAACAGGCTTTGTGACTCTTAGCCTGAGACCCCTTTCAAGCACAGCCTGTCGGGGCTTGACTATAATCCCATAGAGAACCTATTGTGCCCCTAGTCGCAAATCCTAACACTTGCTGGGGTTGTCCAGGCCACGTGACCCACAACCCGTCTCTGGAATCCCTGTTTGTACAGGACCCCTGAGATGGAAAAGAGCACTCTTACCTTCCCCGAGAAAAACACAAAACTCTTGGGAGCGTGGCAGAATCCCCAGAAAGGGAGAATATCCCATAGACCCATGTGCTCACCCGTCCATTCCGACCATCCTAAGTATACAGTCCGGAGAGAAGAGCCTCTGCTACTGTGTCCCAGGCCCCCGAATTTCAAATCCTGAGGAGCTGCTTTCAGGGTCTGCACATCGGGCCTGCCATAACTTGGCCCCTAATTCTTCCCCGAGTTGCTGTCTGAAGACTTCGTTCCTAAAGCCTTGACCACATGCTCTCCAGGATGGGACCCCCAGAACACACCGCATCACTGCCCTGCTCTCCCGAGGAAACTCTGCCCGTCTCAGTTGCCCAAACCATCAAGAATGGGAGAAACCTGCATGGCACCTGAACCCACCGCAACTTCATAGGCCGCTCTGGAAAAAAGGGGCAGTATGAGACACCGTCAGCACCTACCTCCAGGAAGACACGCACGTCAATGGGCCTGAGTCCGAAGATTCAACCTGACATGCCCCTAGGACCTCATCCAAAACCTAGCTTAGGTTTTCAGGCCTCTGTCCCTCCAGCCTGTTCTGGAAAACCAACATATGGCCCAACGTGTGGTTCCTGAGCCATACAGTAGAAACCCTCTGGTCTCGAGAAGGAAACTTTGCTCTTGGGAACGGGGTCCCACCAACAGGCTAGGAGGTTCCTGCATGGCCCCAGAGCTACCGCCACATTCTAAGGTCTCCTTGAACAACAAGCAGCATTGTGACCCGTCAGAATGAGAACCTCCGTCAACTCAGATCCCTTGGAACTGCGAAGCAGAGCCACTGGATCAAAGCTGCCCTGTTCCTAGGCTTCAGTGGTAATGGAGGTGGAGTTGCCAGGCACCCATTTGGAGAGCTCTGTTATCGAATCTTTCCATATGGGGACCCTGGAGCCCTCTAACTGGATTTCCCCTGTCCCGCTGAAGGACACCTTGCTGTTTGGAGCAGCTCACAAGCCCAGCTTGGGAAAGCCGCCAAGGCTTCTTAATGCCACACGAGCATTGGTTGGTTAGCATTCTAACCATCATGGGTAGAATTTCCAGCGTGTGCAGACATCTCACTCTCCAACGTTCTCAGGTGCTTGAGATCTCGAAGCAGACGCTGCACATTGGAACTTTTATGGCCTCGGCACTGAACATAACCATAGCTTTGTTTTCAGACTTCCATCCTCACACACCTTGCCAGCAGACCATCCATATTGGGAATTCTGGAAAAACAAAGCTGCCTTCTGCCTGCCCACCGGAAGGAAAAAATGCCTTACGGGTCTGCCCACATTCCCCACATGAGGGTCCAGCAGCATGGCCCTCAGGGGCACCCTGATATCATAGGCCGCCCTGTGAACTGATGCTCTGTCTGAAGAACCCGAGCCCAGACCTCCTGTCAGCCACCCACACGTCGCGACCCATAGGCTGCAGGTCGGTTCTGTCTTAATCAGAGCCCGTCATCTCCTGTGAACATGGGTATGCAGGTATCTGACCCCAGAAGGTAGCGCAAATCCCTGCCTATGGGGGAACCTGAATCACAGCAGAGTACTCCTCCTTCCTCATGGCAGGAATGTGGATGTGGAGATGGTTGTACTAGTCTAGAGTGGGAGCCAACTACATGGCCCATGAGACCACGCCCACTCAGGAGGGGCAGCTGGGCCCAAGCAGGCATTGGGACCCTCAGCCTGAGACCCCTTTAAAGCACACCCTGTTGGGTTCTGGTCCAGAAAGCCAGAGAGCATGCCTCTCGTGCCTCTTGGCCCAAATCCGAACCCTTGGTGGGCTTGGCCAGGCCACGTGACCCACAACCCCACTTTGGAATCCTTGTTGGGGCGGGACCCCTGACGTGGAAAACAGCACTCTTCCCTTCCCCAAGAAAGACAGCGAACGCTTCAGAGCCGGGGAAAAACCCCAGATAGGAAGAAATTCCCATGGACCCATGTAGCAAACCTATCATTCCGAGGCCATCCTGGATTTAGAGTCCAGATAGAGAAGCCTCTGCTACTGCTACCAGGCATCCGAATTTCAAATCCTGAGGAGCTGCTTTCAGGGTCTGCAG
>NW_019155156.1:0-7228 GCF_002288905.1 Enhydra lutris kenyoni | reverse complement strand
ACAAGATTTTACCTCTTGGTGAAGTTTATTCCTGGGTATTTTATTCTTTATGATGCGCAACTTCAGGTGGGATGATCTTCCTAATTTTTTCCTGATGATTCGTTATTAGCATATAGAAATGTACAGGTTTTGGGGTAGTGATATTGTATCCTGTCCCTTTACTGAATTTAGTCACAGTTTGAACAATTTTTTCACTGGCTTCTTTGAGGTTTTCCTTATATTCTATATCATCTGCAAATAGTGACCATTTTACTTCTTTCCTTCCAGTTTTCATGCCTTCTGATTATCTTCTTGCATATTTGTTATTCCTTGGATTTTCAATATTGTGTTCAGCAAAAATGGCAAGGAAAGATCGGCAATGTTCCTAACCTATGCGATCTTAGAGGAAAGAGTAACAGCTAAAACTTCACTATGGGATGTGATGTAATCTGTGTGGTTGTCATATCCTTTTTTTCTTAAGGTTTTTTTTTTTTAAATGTATTATACAGAGAGAGAGATCACAAGTAGGAAGAGAGAGGGGGAAGCAGGCTCCCTTCTGAGCAGAGAGCCTGATGTGGGGCTCGATCCCAGGACCCTGGGATAATGACCTGAGCTTAAGGCAGAGGTTTTAACCCACTGAGCCACCCAGGTGCCCCATATATGGCCTTTTTGGTGTTGATGTATGTTCCTGGTCTATGCACTCTGTTGAGAATTTTGATTGCAAACTGATATTAAAGTTTGCCAAATGCTTCCATGCATCTCAAGATGATCACATCATTTGTATTCTTTATTTTGATAATGTGCTGTATCACTTTGATCGATGTGCACCTATAAGCCATCATTGCATTCCTGCAAGATCCCACTTGATCATAGTATATGATCCTCTCAGCATATTGGAGAACTTGGGTTGCTAGTATTTTGTTAAACATTTTTACATCTATGGTCATCAGGAATATTGGACTATAAGATTCTTTTCTTGGGGTGTCCTCCTTTATTCTTGTATTAGGGTAATTTTGGCCTCAGCAAATGAGTTTAGAAGCTTTCTGTTCTGTTTTTTGGAAAAGTGGGCAAATGACTGGTATGAATCCTTCCCTGAATGGTAGAAAGTACCACAAAAGGCATCTTGTTCTGGAACTTGGTTTTTTGGGAGGTTTTAAATTGCTGATATGATGAGTACTGGTGTTTTATGTAAGTATTGAATCACTAAAGATGAAACTGTTTCCATGTCTTGATGGTGGGATGGATGAAGGGGAATGAGAGTTATCGGGGCCCAGCACTCAGAGGCTCCATCTGCCTCTGTGGCCATGCCATTCCTCTCAGATGCTGGCAGAGGACGAAAGACGTGGTGGAAACAGGGCAGAGTGTGGTGGTGGGGTAGTGGGAATGTGGGGTCCGAGCGGGGTGATGAGACTGATGTGTGGCCCTCCTGCCCCACCCACAGGGTATCAGATCGCCTACTGCCTGGCCAACAGCAACTCCAGCACGTTCGCCACAGTGGAGATGGGTGCCATGGTGAGGCGATTCATGGCCACTGAGCTGGCCCCAGAGTCAGCGTACATCTTCAGGCTGATGACCAAGATGAGGCAGAGCTGTGGGAGCCCCTAGAGGCCACCCTCATCACCACTGAGAAGTGAGTTAAGGCCAGAGGCCCGGGGACACTGTCCTGGTGACATGGGGAGGACAGCTGGGCCCAGTTGGGAGCCACAAACTTGCTGGGTCCACAGCTTCCTGGGGCAGGGTTTGCAAGGTAGTGTATCTACACAACCCTATATTTACCAGACAGGCAGGAATGTCCCTGGAGAGGAGTTTGTGTAACTGGATCAGGGTATCTCTGAGTCATCACATTGGAGGGGGGCTCCCTGAAGACAGGTGCTTTTTTTCTGATATTCAAAACCACATGACCAGCTGAGCCAGGGGTTCCAAAACACGTTTCCTACCAAGCAGTCCTAGGGAGATGTGTCTTCATGGATGCCGCTTCTGTTCCAAGCACTGGTGAGGTGCTTATTGTTCATTGTCTTGGTTTCTCCTCACCAAATCCTGGGGGACAAAGTGCTGTGAGGCACAGTTCTACAGAAGACATGGGGCACGGACAGATTCAGTCATTTTCCAGGGAAACAGCTGTTAAGACAGTGATGTGTTCACCCTCCACAGACACTGGGCTGCCTGTTTCCACAGCAATCTGCTTGGGTTCCCATCCCAGTGAGCCCCATATGCCCTCCAGCCTCCTCCTGGGATCTGCCTCAGTGGGCTGCCTTCCAAGGGCCACCCCAACTCCTCTAGGTCCTTTTTATGCCACCCGACCTTGGAGGGACCACAGGGGTTCCAGCTTAGGTCTGAGTCGGGACAAAACAGGGGCGATCTGGAAAGCAGAGCAGCCACTGAACCCCCACTCTGAGGCTTCCAGGAACCTGAGTGGCTTTCAGTGCAGCATGGTGTTTGCCAGTTTCTGTGCTAGAACCAGCCCACATGCATAGTTCCCTTAGAGTTCTGGCTTCAGAATGTGTGGCTCAGGGACTGCGTCCCTATTATCTCCACATCCAGGGAGCAGGCTGTGCTTTGGCCCTGCTGAGGTCACAGGGTAGCACACGGGTAGTAGCTTGACCTGGCCTATCCCAGAAGTGGTGTTGAGGGGAACATATGGCTCATTTACCTCCTGTGCTCTTGAACAGAGAGCCCCATACATGCCCCAGAGGTTTCTCCCTGGATTTTGGAGCAAAATGAAAACAACAAAATGAAAGGATCCAGCATACATTGGGCACATTTACCTGCAGAGTTACTCTTGGTTTGTGGCTTGCTCATCAATGTCAGAGCAGGGCTTTTTCTGGAGCACAGGTAGGCTGACAACCAGGCCTGCTGCCAGGTATCTGGAAATGATGCAACCTTGGGAGAAACACATTTAATCACTACTCATGTGTTATTTGTGCTGTTGTGCTGAATCCTCCTCTGACCCACCTGTGTACCATGAGAGGCTGAGTGAAATGCAATGCCTGGAGTGTAGATTGTGTTGGCCTCTCTATACATCTATCCCTAGGGGTTCTTCAGCCAGTGGGGAGGGGTTTGGGGGACAGGTATTTGGGGCTGATGTGCCTTGCTTCAGAGGTGCCCCTTGAGGTTGAGCAGGAGGCGGGGGCTACAGTCCTATCTGGCACCTGGGCCCACATTGGTCACNAGGCGGGGGCTACAGTCCTATCTGGCACCTGGGCCCACATTGGTCACCATGGTGTTTGGGTTGAGGGGAGTACAGGGCCTGCCAGCTGGAGTCTGTGGCTCATCAACTACCTGTTGACAGCCTGCACCCAGGGCCCAGGGCTCCAGAGCAGATCCAGAGTCATAAGGCCCAGTCAGATGCTCATAGGAAAGTACTGGAGAAGGAAGGGAGGCAGGCAGGCCCAGGCAACTGAATCAGCCAGCCAGGTCGCCAGGGGTCTGAAGCCCGACTCTGTGCTCTGTGTCACATTGGAAGGTTGGCATGTCTGAGGGCAAAAAGCACACAGCGTGAAGTCTGCCATCACCACAACCCTGAAGTAGATCGTGTGGTGTGGAGCGCACTCTGGCACCTGGGTGTGGTGGGCATGTCTCCTCATCCAGTCTCCTTTCAAATGCCTAGGTCAGCACCCGGATGTTGGACAGAGGGCAGCTATCTAGGGTACGGGAGTTCTTTCTGAGGAGGCTGGCAGTTAGAATGCTGCCCCGTGGCTGAGGTGGACAGTGGGGGTAGAGACCAAAATAGCCTGCTAAGCACTAAGTTTCAGGCTCTGTGCAGGGGGATTCTTGGAAGCGCCACAGAAAAGGACCCCATCTGCATGTCCGTGCAGCTGTGCTCCCCCTGCGCAAACCTTGGATGGGTGCAAGGTGGGAGAAAGGGTGGGAAGGAGTATATTTTCTCCTTCCACCCCTTTGCAGGTTGCCTTCTTCCAAAGAAATCCTTAGAGAAAATAGCACACAGAGGCCGAGCGGCCTGTTGGACACCAGGAGAGGGTGTGCTGTGCAACCGGGGTAAAAAGGGCTAGACCTGTATGACCACGGTGGATGCAAAGGGGGCACTGAACAGGTTTGTGGGCCTTGGGCAAGGCGGTGAGCTGCGGGGCTTTGCCATCATCCAGGAAGCCTCCATAAACACTGTTGCAAGACCTCTACAACCCCTCTGGTTTTCTCCTTGGGAGAAAATTCTAGAAGCAGAACCCTTAGCTCAGAATACATGAGCGTGTTTGGCTAGGAGATATGGAAACTCATGGACCCTCCATGCCCTAGGGACCAGGATTCAGATCTTGTGGCCTCTCTGTTTCCATGTTGTCATCTTGCCTTCTATGTTTGGTGAAAATATATCTCATTAAGCATGTGTCCACAGGCCTTTCATCCCTACTCTGCCATTAAATGCCTGTGACTGTACACAGTGATGTGTCTCGTGGGGTCTTAGTGTCCAATTATGAAAATCCACAAACTCAACTGGGTATGGATTTGCAGAACTCATGGAAAAGTTTCATTGAATCCGAACAAGAATTAATAAGTGGGGACTGAGTGAGTTGAGGAACATGAGTCTACCTTTGTGACTCTTGTTTGAATCATTGCTGGTTCTTTAATGTTTCTTCTTCCAGATTGAGGGAAACTGGTATCTGAAAATATCCATGATCTACAGAAATGTGATGACATATTTCTGTGTGAGCAAATGGGATCATTTAACTTCTCTCCCTCCCTGAACCCCCCATCATTCAGAAACTCTCAGGGAGAATTCTTTCTTCCAAGGTACTTAGGATTATTGGTGTAAGTTCAGCACAAGTGCCTTTTTCTTGTAACAGGACACAGTTGGGAACCAAGGGGTTGAGTGAAATGTCTAATTTGAGAGTAACGTGTATAGACTCAGATAATGACCAGACAATTTTCAAGAATTAAGGGTGATTTTGTGGAGCCCCTTGGTCATAGTGGCTTGACACCTTGATGACACAGCGCCCAGGAGCCTTGCCAGATGAGTAGGGAATGTTATTTGTTGGCAGGTATATGAAACTCAGGATATTTGGGGGACCTCGAGAAGAGGAATCCACCCAAATTGACAGGTATTGCAGTCAAGTCTGATTGAGTATTGCACTTGGCTTTGGCCTGGACACACTACTGAAAGTTCACTCTAGAGATTCCTCATGAAAAGTTCCAGCACAGCAGGATTTCAAAATCTGTATGGAACGGTCTGTCACAATGCCTGCCAAGCTTAGTTAGAATAGATGCTAAGAAACCAAGTGAGATTGCGGCTGCCTTCTTGCATGTAAGAAACCATCCCAAATCCATTGAACTGAAATCCGTCACCCATGTGGACTGGCACCTGCAGCCACCACTGCCTAGCGTTTCTGTACCTCACAATGGGTCCCGTGAAGTTCTGAATCTATTTAGTTTGCAATCAGGTTTGGGGACCTCACTTTGGAGGCTGGCAGTGTTTCCCGATTGGGAAAATCCTATAAGTACTATACCTCAAATCATCCCAGAATCCTCTAGAAGCTGGTTTTTGGAGGGCTTGCCCTTTGGGTCAGTAGCATAGTCTCCAGTTAGGAGTGAAACAACTTCAGTCTCCAAGGTGTAGGTTATATTCGTATTGGTGGTGATTAGTTGTTGGTTTTTTTTTATTTCTTTTTTTGAGTTCCAGGGTCCATGAAAGGCATGTCTTAGAAAGGAAAGACCGGAGGCTCATTTCAGCCAAATAAATCTGTGAATAAAGGAAGCAAGACTAACAGAGTCACTCACATAGAGTAGAAAAGACATTGAGGAGGTAGAGTATATGCACATCTCCTATGGGAGTTCCATGTCATTGAAGTTATGGGGTAGATGAATGAGAACTATGTCAAAGGTGAAAGACGATTCAAGGAGAAGTAAGCATTCCTAGGATGGTCATGCAAAATGCAGTTGAAATAGGGTTTCTGCAGATTTTCTGTTTTGATTATGGGATGAGCAGGAACTTTATTTAGACTCTCATCACTAGTTGCAAATGGCAATTGACCTCAGGGCCACCTCCCGGCCCACATCCTCCTACTTAGGTATGGCATAGATGTCATGGAACTCCTGGTAGCCAATTGACCATGTATGTATTATTTGAAGGTCTGCCAGCAGCAATGATAAGTCTTTCACACATTTCGGGGTCCAGTGGTTTTTGGCCTCTTTGAGCTCGTGCTCTCTCCTGGAAGGGAGGAGCATGCTTTCAGTTTCGTGTGACATTGTGTCTTCCCAAGTTTGGGTCCTGAGACCTCAATGAAATGCTCTCCCTGTTTTTACAGGTGGTGCTTTGAGGCTTGGGTGAGTTGACCTCACTGGTAGCAACCAATAAGTCTGGCCTCTGTCTCTTCAGTGCAGATTCAAGCGCAAGACGTCATCTCCCTGCTGGTTGTGCATCACAGTAGTAAGTAGTCTTGGTTCTGAACCTTCTGCCTGGGTTGAGGTTCAGCCTTGACTTGGGTGTCTTATGTGCTGGCTTCTGTATTCCTTCCAGAGGAAAAGATACCCTCTTCTTGTTGATCAAATTTGAGATGAACCCTTAACCAGAATATCTAGAGTTGGTTGCTTGGGGAAAATTACTTAGTGGCACATATGGAGAAGGTTCTGCAAGTCCCTACCCCACACAAAACTTCTGAATTACAGGTTGCCTCTGGTAGCAGAATCCTGAGTATTTCAGGTTTACCTTATAAATAGACCTTCTCTCTACGATCGACTTTCTGTCCACACTTGCTTTATTAGTCCATTCATCTAGAGCAAAGAATATTGGGCATCTTTACAAATGGATGTCTCAGTGGACTTCCATGCACGTATTTTCTCTCTCTCTCTCCTTTTTTTTTTTTTTTTTTTTTTTTTTTTGTGGGGGGCGAGTTGGAGTTGAAGAGGATAAGAGAGACCCTTAAGCAGGCTCCACATGCCTTGCATAGCATGACACGAGGCTCAGTCCCATAACCCTGACATCATAACCTGAGCCAAAACAAGAATTTGTCCCTTAACTGAAAGAACCATGCAGGCATTCCTGGACATGCTTTGTCTTCAGACAAGGGAGAGTAAATACCCCATACTGTTCTAATATCTTCCATATCGGGGAGTATTTCCGTGTCTTCAGTGGCCTTTCACCATCTCAGTCCCAGAGCTACATAACTGTTCTTGGTGGTTGAGAAAACCACTTGGTTTCCAAGTTCTCATAGATGGGGAGGAAGCCCTCACTGCCTGATGCTGAACTGTAGAAGTTTTCCTGCCCTGGTACTGACATTTCTTCCAGAAGAGTACCTTTGTA
>NW_019155155.1:5268-7231 GCF_002288905.1 Enhydra lutris kenyoni | reverse complement strand
CCCAAGCCATATTATAGGACAACTAACATCTAACTCTAACCATGTCCACGTTCTTGATATTCTTTTCTCTCTCAGCTTGTAAGAGAGCCTGATTACAATGAAGGGAGTTCTTCAAATTTTCATTAATCTCTTTCACCTTTTTGATGCTCTCCTTCAAGAAAATATATTGAAATATATATATGTTGAATGAGTAACAATGATTCATTCCTTGGGGCACCTGGGTGGTCCAGTCTGTGGAGTGTCTGACTCCTGCTTTCGTTTGCCTCGAGTCCTGATCTCAGGGTCATGGGATTGATCCCTGCATCAGGCGACACACTCAGCACGGTGTCTGCTTGGCATTCTCTCTCTCTCTCCTTCAGAACCCCTCCCCTCACTCTTTCCTTCTCTCAAATAAATCAATCTTAGAAATGATAACAATACTAATAATGATACTTCATTTATTTTATTTCTGTTGTTAGAACACAATTGAGGCAAAGAAAGGATTCTTACTTTCAATTTATGTACTTGAGCAAGGGAAAGCTTATGTTTTCTCTTTGTTTCTCCTTGCTTCTTTGCTTCCCTGACCTACAAAACATATGAAAAAGGAATCAGAATTCCAAAATAGCATGTTAGAGAAGCCTATCTAGCAATGTGTGACTCCTTTCTCAAAGAGAGAGGCAGTGCGCTACATTTGCGAAGCTTCTCTTACTCAAGGACTGCTTCTGGATCACACAAAATAGATCGATAGAATGAACTACCAGAGGGGGAGGTAACCAAAATGAAATCACAAGAAATATTTGAAAGGGCACACATACCTTCTCCTCCCAACTCGCTATGTTTTTTTCAAGATCCCTGTTTTCTTTTTTAAGGTCATCGATCTTAATCTTGATTTGTTCTAAAGTAACTGAAAGGAGAAAAAAGGATTTTAAGATAATGAGCAAAAACAGCGACATTGAATAATCCCAGTGTATTAGCACCAGAGACACATTCTCTGACACTTGGGTGTCACTAACTTGCTAACGTTCCCATTGTGCCTGAGGAAAGCAAGTTGTAGTAGCATTTGAAACTTAAGACTTTCTATATCAGTGAGATTCCTACTTAAAATGTTTTTCAAACATAGAGAAACGCAATCAAGTGTCTTCTCATTTTCTTCCATCTGTAAGCACCATTCTTGGAAAATTCAATCCCTGCAATGCTGATGTCATCGCCAGAGCTGTGACAGTAAAATCAAGCATCCTATCAACGAACATCTCTCTCCTCCAATAATTCAGATACAAAAGCAGGTCCCTGCAAACAACCCAAAATGAGCAAAACTATCCTTTGGTCCTGCTCAGTGCCACGTCCACTCCCAGGTCCTACTTGGAATTCCACACAACGAAAGCTCAAGATATCAGGTGAGTGACAACTCACAGGCCTCCAGAGACTTTCTGCTGCTCACAGATCGCCTTTCACGAACGCCAGGCTGGGGGCTCTGCAGGACAAGATCTCTGCTATAAACACACTTGGGTACAATCTCCATGTTACACAGAGTCTCTGGAGGGCCTAGATAATGCAAACACCCAAAAAGACAAGCTTTTTTCATCGCAACAGGAGAATGTTACGCTCCACCCTTACAGGAAAACAACGCTCAAGAGGAGCCTCTTCACAGCTGGATGACACATGAAAGGTCTAGAACACAGACTCCTCTAAGAGCCACTTAATTCTCTCATCTTGGGGCACCTGGGTGGCTCCGTTGGTTAAGGGTCTGCCTTCTGCTGGGGTCAGGATCCCGGGTCCTGGGATCACATCCCACATCCAACTCTCTGCTCAGCAGGGACCTGCTTCTCCCTCTCTGTCTGCCTGCCACTCTGCCTGCTTGTGCTCTCTCTCTTTCTATCAAATGAATAAACAGAATCTCTTAAAAAAATAATTCTCTCATCTTTCCTCAAAGTGCAAACTTCTCTTCACCTGGCCCACTGTGAGCGCTCTCCTGCTCTGAGACCTC
>NW_019155155.1:3377-4610 GCF_002288905.1 Enhydra lutris kenyoni | reverse complement strand
GCTTTATCTAAGAGAGGAAGAAACAAAGATAAGCTGGATGTCAAAACATATTACGAGTAAAAATCTATAGTACAGATAGTACCGCAATTGTAATCAAAAGATATTACAATGATCACTTTGCTTAGCAGCATGAATTCACAGGATTAAAAAGGAAGGCAAAATTAGAATTTCCTGATTAAGTCATCATAGTTCACAATCCGTTTCTGATAAACAGCACAAGTGTGTATAACTTATTTTTCACCCCCAAATCTATTCATATTCTATTCAATGAAGTTCAACCTATTCAATTTTGACAAGGGGTCATGCAGACATTTACAAAATATTCATTATTTCACATTTCCCTAGCTTTTTTTTAATGTTAGTAACCATACGGTTTGTCATTAGTTTTTTTTTTCATTGTTTATGTTTATTGAGATAGAATTTAAACATTGTCCCCAACCTTACTGAGATACAAGTATAAGGTGAACAGTGCATTGACTGTACATTTATAGATTGCAACATGATTACCACCATGGCTGATCCTTCAGCCTGCCCCGTGGTTGCTTTTTGTGGTACATGTAATAGAGTATTGCTGTTCTGTGTCTTTGGATGAATTTAGTGCAGGTTCCTGCCAGCCTAATTACAACACAAACCATTCCCGCCACTGGCAGTTTGGTGAGTGCCTCTTTCCACTCAATTCTACCCTACAGGTGCTTGTGTGTCCTTTTTGTCTTTCATGGGGTGTGTTTCTGGGATGCATCCGTGTTGCGTGGATCTCAAATCTCTTGGACGGGGATCGTCACAAATCATTACAGTATGTGTGACCTTTTGTGTCTGGCTTCGCTCATGAAGTTCTTTGTGGAGATGAAGAACCAAGAGAATTAGCAGTGAAACTTGTGGGAAGAATTTGAGATTCCATAATGGGACAAAGGGAGTATCTGTTAGGGTCTTGGCAGCGCCCAAAATGGACTATTTTGTGGCCAACAGAATGGTCTGGGAGAACCTTCAGATTGGAGCATATGCTGAGTTGGAAGGAAGGTATTAGGTGATCTGTATAAATCAGGGAATCTTGGTAGGCGCCATGGGGGAAACCTCGAGGGGCATCAATGGTTCCCTTGGAAGATCTGGTCTTGACTTCTACTCCAGCTAACTGCTGTTTAGCTTTCCTGAGTTTTGCTCTGTGGTTCTTGAACCAAACCTGCAGTATGGTGGGCTGGATCTCCAGTTTTGAGGCCATTTCTTTCTGAAGGCTGG
>NW_019155155.1:0-1314 GCF_002288905.1 Enhydra lutris kenyoni | reverse complement strand
AAGGCGCCTGGGTGGCTCAATGGGTTGAGCCTCTGCTTTAGCTCAGGCCATGATCTCAGGGTCCTGGGATCAAGTCCCGCATTGGGCTCTCTCCTTGGTGGGGATCTGGCTTCCTCCTCTCTCTCTCTCTCTCTCTCTCTCTCTCTCTCTCTCTGCCTGCCTCTCTGTGATCTTTCTCTGTCAAATAAATTTTAAAAAATTATTAATATTAAAAAAAGCAACACAAAGACAAAGATTACAAAGACAGCACAGAAAATCCAAGACTGGTAGGTCATTGCAAAATGTGTAACACACACGTAATATTCCTATAGGAGAATGGACAGAGAGATATTTGAAGCAATGACAGAGGATTTTCTGAAATTTATGGAGTTACCAAATCAAGATCCAGGAAAATCAAAACATCCAAAGCAGGATAAATACCAAAACACACACAAACAATGAACAAAAAACACCAATGATGCCTAATCTAAACTATTCAGCTACAGATCACTGAAGACAAAGAAACAGTTCTGCAAATCTAGAGCAGGGGTTGGGAGTGGGTGGGAGAAGGGGGATAGGGGCGCGGTAACACCTTACTCCAGAGAAAAAGGATAAGAACGACATCACACTTCTTTTCAGAAACCATGCCATCAAGAAGGATGAAATGTTTATAGTGTTTAAAGAAACTCTGAACTCGAAACCTGTGGCCAGTGAAATGATCCTTCAAAACACACCACAGAGTAAGGAAAACCATCAGGGATAATGATAGACATTATTTCCATGATGAAGGGGTCAATTCTCCAAAAAGACAGAACAATTTCTAATGTGCATGCTTCGACAACAGAGTATCAGAATACATGAAGCAGAAACTGAAAATAGTGCTGCTGGGAACAGATGAATCCATTCCTACAGCTGGAGAATTCAAAACCCTCTTATCAGTCATTGATAGACCCAGAGATGCAGAAGTTCCATGAGAACACAGGTGAACTGACCAGCATCACCCATCCACCGCATCCACTAACATCGGCAGAACACTTCATTCAACAATGAGGTATAGACATTCTTCTCAAGCTCACATGGAAGTCACTGAGAGCGGCCATACTCGGGGCCATACAACCCAAGTGAACCACCAATGGAATCGAAATCACAGGAATTATGCTCTCAGACCACAGATGATTCAAACTAGAGATCAAGAACAGAAAGACAGCTGGAGAATGACCAAAAATGGAGATTCAACAGCACACTTCTAAAGAAGACATGGGTGGAAGGTCAGGTGGGTGGAGGGATGGGTGAAGGAGGTGAAGGGGAAGAAGAGTGTGCTTCTTGTGCTGAGCA
>NW_019155154.1:0-7232 GCF_002288905.1 Enhydra lutris kenyoni | reverse complement strand
GTGTGTGAGGATGGAAGTCTGAAAAAAAGCTATGCTTATGTTCAGTGTCGAGGCCATAACAGTTCCAATGTCCAGCGTCTGTTTCGAGATCTCAAGCACCTGAGGACGTTCGAGTGTGATATGTCTGCTCACACTGGAATTTGTATCCATGATGGCCCACAAATACTGGTACGGCCTCAAGAAGCCTTGGCGGCTTTCCGAAGCTGGAGCTTGTGAGCTGCTCCAAACAGCAAGGTGTCCTTCAGCGGGACAGGGGAAGTCCAGTTAGAGGGCTCCAGGGTCCCCATATGGAAAGATTCAAAAGCAGACTCTCTGAATGGATTCCTGGAAACTCCACCTCCGTTACCCTTGAAGCCTAGGAACAGGGCAGCTTTGATCCTGTGGCTCTGCTTCGCAGTTCCAAGGGATCTGTTGACAGAGGTTCTCAGTCTGACGGGTCTTAATGCTGCTTGGTGTCCATGGAGACATTAGAATGTGGCTTTGGCTCTGGAGCTATGCAGGAATCTCCTAGGCTGAGGGTTGACCCCGTTCTCAAGAGCAAGGTTTTTTTCGAGACCAGAGGGATTCTATTGTATGGCTAGGGGCCACACGTTGGGCCATAAGTTGGTTTTCCAGAACAGGCAGGAGGGACAGAGGCCTGAAAACCTAAGCTAGGTTTTGGATGAGGTCCTTGGGGCATGTCATGTTGAATCTTCAGACTCAGGCCCATTTACGTGCGTGTCTTCCTGGAGGAAGGTGCTGACGGTGTCTCCTACTGCGCCTTTTTCCCAGAGAGGCCTATGAAATTGGGGTGGGTTCAGGTGCCTTGCAGGTTTCTCCCATTCTGGATGCTTTGGGAAATTGAGACGGGCAGAGTTTTCTCGGGAGAGCAGGCCCAGTGATGCGGTGTGGTTTGGAGGTCCCATCCTGGAGGGCATGTGGTCAAAGCTTTGGGAATGAAGTCTCCAGACAGCAACACGGGGAAGAATTAGGGGCGAGGTTATGGCAGGCCCGATGTGCAGACCCTGAAAGCAGCTCCTCAGGATTTGAAATTCGGTTGCCTGGGAGGCAGTAGCAGAGGCTTTTCTTTCTGGACTGTATACCTAGGATGGTCTCGGAATGGACGGGTGAGCACATGGGTCCATGGAATATTCTGCCTTTCTGGGGATTCTGCCAGGCTCCCAAGATTTTGGTGTTTTTCTGGGGGAAGGGAAGAGTGCTCTTTTTCATCTCAGGGGTCCTGCCCAAACAGGGATTCCAGAGACGGGTTGTGGGTCACGTGGCCTGGACAACCCCACCAAGGGTTAGGATTTGTGTCTAGGGGCACAATAGTTTCTCTCTTTGGGATCCTTGTCCAGCCCCGACAATCTGTGCTTGAAAGGAGTCTCAGGCTAAGAGTCACAATGCCTGTTTGGGCCCAGTTGCCCCTCCTGAGTGGGCGTGGTCTCATGGGCCATGCTGGTGGCTCCCACTCTGAAAGTAGTACCACCATATCAACATCCACTTTCCTGCCATGGGGAAGGAGGAGTACTCTGTTGTGCTTCAGTTAAACACAAGGGTAGTTTTTTGCACTACCTTCTGGGGTCAGATACCTGCATACCCAGGTTGGATGGTAATAACGGGCTGGGCCAAGGCAGTTCCCACCAGCAGGATATGGGTCCCGCTATCTGGCTGGCCGACAGGACATTGGGTCTCGGGCTCTGTTACACAGAGCTTTAGTTCACAGGACGACCCATGATATCAGGGTGTCCTTGAGGGTCGTGTGGTTGGACGCTAATTTGGGTTTTTGGGCAGATCTGTAGGACATTTCTTCTTTCTGTTGGCCAGGTAGAAGGCAGCTTTGTGACTCCAGAATTCCCAAGGTGGAGGGCCTGTGGGCAAAGTTTGTGAGGATCGAAATCTGAAAACACAAGCTATGGTTATGTTCAGTGCCGAGGGTATGACAGTTCCAATGTGCACCAGCTGTTTCAAGATCTCCAGCACCTGAGGATGGGCGAGGGTGAGATGTCTGCTCACACTGAAATTTGTATCCATGATGGCCAACGAATGCTCGGGTGGCCTCAAGAATCCTTGCAGGCTTATCCAAGCTGGAGCTTGTGAGCTGCTCCAAACAACAAGGTGTCCTTCTGCGGGACAGGGGAAGTCAGCTTAGAGGTCTCCCACATGGAAAGATTCGATAGCAGAGCTCTCCGAATGGATGCCTGGAAACTCCACCTCCGTTACAACTGAAGCCTAGGAACAGGGCAGCTTTGATCCAGTGGCTCTGCTTCGCAGTTCCAAGGTATCTGAGTTGACGGAGGTTCTCAGTCTGACGGGTCACAATGCTGCTTGGTGTCCAGGGAGACCTTAGAATATGGCTGTGGCTCTGGGGCCATGCAGGAATCTCCTAGGGTGAGGGTTGGTCCCCGTTCTCCAGAGCAAGGTTTCCTTCTCGAGTCCAGAGAGATTCTAATGTAAGTGTAGGGGCCAGACGTTGGGCCATAAGATGGTTTTCAAGAACAGACCTGAGGGACAGAGGCCTGAAAACGTAAGCAAGATATTGGAAGAGGTTCTAGAGGCATGTCAGGTTCAATCTTCAGACTCAGGTCCATTGACGTGCGTTTCGTCCTGCAGGTAGGTGCTGAAGGTGTGTCAGACAGACTGCGCATTTTTTCCAGAGCAGTCTATGAAATTGGTGTGGGTTCAGGTGCCTTGAAGTTTTCCCCATTCTGGAAGGTTTGGGCAACTGAGATGTGTAGAGTTCCCTCGGGAGAGCAGGCCCAGTGATGCTGTTTGGTTCTGGAGGTCCGATCCTGGAGGGCATGTGGTCACGGCTTTGGGAACCAAGTCTTCAGACACCAACTCGTGGAAGAATTAGGAGCGAAGATATGGCAGGCCCGATCTGCAGACCCTGAAAGCAGCTCCTCAGGATTTTCAATTCGGATGCCTTGGAGCAGTAGCTGAGGCATTTCTGTCTGGACTCTATATCCAGGATGGCTTCGGAATGATAGGTTTGCTACATGGGTCCATGGGAGGTGCTTCCTATCTGGGGTTTTCCCCCTGTGCAAAGAGTTTGCTGTCTTTCTGGGGGAAGGGAAGAGTGCTGTTTTCCACGTCAGGGGTCCCGACCAAACAAGGATTCCAGAGTGGGGTTGTGGGTCACGTGGCCTGGAGAACCCACCAAGGGTTAGGATTTGGGCCAAGAGGCACGAGAGGCCTGCTCTCTGGCTTCCTGGTCCAGCCCCCAACAGGGTGTGCTTTAAAGGGGTCTCACGCTGATGGTCCCAGGGCCTGCTTAGGCCCAGCTGCCCCTCCTGAGTGGGCGTGGTCTCATGGGCCATGTAGCTGGCTCCCACTCTAGAGTAGTACAACGATCTCACCATCCACATTCCTGCCATGAGGAAGGAGGAGTACTCTGCTGTGATTCAGGTTCCCCCATAGGCAGGGATTTGCGCTACCTTCTGGGGTCAGTACCTGTATACCCAGGTTCTCAGGAGATGACGGGCTGTGACCAAGACAGAGCCCACCTGCAGGATATGGGTCGCGCTATGTGGCTGGCTGACAGGAGGCCGGGGCTCGGGCTGTGTCAGACAGAGCATCAGCTCAAGGTTGGCCTATGATATCAGCGTGCCCTTGAGGGCCATGCTGCTGGACCCTCATCTTGGGATTCTGGGCAGACCCGTAGGGCATTTCTTCCTTCCGGTGGGCAGGCAGAAGGCAGCTTTGTTTTTCCAGAATTCCCAATATGGATGGCCTGCTGGCAAGGTTTGTGAGGATGGAAGTCTGAAAACAAAGCTATGGTTATGTTCAGTACCGAGGCCATAACAGTTCCAATGTGCAGCGTTTGTTTCGAGATCTCAAGCACTTGAGGACGATCGAGTGTGAGATGTCTGCTCACGTTGCAATTTGTATCCATGATGGCCTACGAATGCTCGTGCAGCCTCAAGAATCCTTGGCGGCTTTCCGAAACTGGAGGTTGTTAGCTGCTCCAAACAGCAAGGTGTCCTTCAGCGGGACAGGGGAAGTCCCGTCAGGGGGCTCCAGGGTCCCCATATGGAAAGATTCGATAGCAGAGCTCTCCGAATGGATGCCTGGAAACTCCACCTCCGTTACCACTGAAGCCTAGGAACTGGCTAGCTTTGATCCAGTGGCTCTGCTTCGCAGTTCCAAGGATTCTGAGTTGACGGAGCTTCTCAGTCTGACGGGTCACAATGCTGCTTGGTGTCCAGGGAGACCTTAAAATGTGGCGGTAGCTCTGGGGCCATGCAGGAACCTCCTAGCCTGTGGGTGGGACCCCGTTCCCAAGAGCAAAGTTTCCTTCTCAGGACCAGAGGGGTTCCACTGTATGGCTCAGGGACCACACGTTAGGCCATATGTTGGATTTCCAGAACAGGCCGGAGGGACCGAGGCCTGAAAACCTGAGCTAGGATTTGGATGAGGTCCTAGGGGCATGTCAGGTTGAATCTTCGGACTTAGGCCCATTGACGTGCGTGTCTTCCTGGAGGTAGGTGCTGACGGTGTCGCATACTGCGCCTTTTTCCCAGAGTGGCCTATGAAATTGGAATGGTTTTAGGTGCCTTGCAGGTTTCTCCCATTCTAGATGGTTTGGGTAACTGAGACGGGCAGAGTTTTCTCGGGAGAGCAGGCCCAGTGATGCGGTGTGGTTCTAGGGGTCCCATCCTGGAGGGCATGTGGTCAAGGCTTTGGGAACGAAGTCTTCAGACAGCATCTCGGGGAAGATTTAGGGGCGGGGTTATGGCAGGCCCGATGTGCAGACCCTGAAAGCAGCTCCTCAGGATTTGAAATTCGGTTTCCTGGGAGGCAGTAGCAGAGGCTTTTCTTTCTGGACTGTATACCTAGGATGGTCTCGGAATGGACGGGTGAGCACANTCTGAGGGTCCCATCCTGGAGGGCATGTGGTCAAGGCTTTGGGAACGAAGTCTTCAGACAGCATCTCGGGGAAGATTTAGGGGCGGGGTTATGGCAGGCCCGATGTGCAGACCCTGAAAGCAGCTCCTCAGGATTTGAAATTCGGTTTCCTGGGAGGCAGTAGCAGAGGCTTTTCTTTCTGGACTGTATACCTAGGATGGTCTCGGAATGGACGGGTGAGCACATGGGTCCATGGAATATTTTGCCTTTCTTGGGATTCTGCCAGGCTCCCAAGAGTTTGGTGTTTTTCTGGGGGAAGGGAAGAGTGCTCTTTTGCATCTCAGGGGTCCTGCCCTAACAGGGATTACAGAGACGGGTTGTGGGTCACGTAGCCTGGACAACCCCACCAAGGGTTAGAATTTGGGTCTAGGGGCACAATAGGTTCTCTCTGTGGGATCCTGGTCCAGCCCCGACAGGCTGTGCTTGAAAGGGGTCTCAGGCTAAGAGTCACAATGCCTGTTTGGGCCCAGTTGCCTCTCCAGACTGGGCGTGGTCTCATGGGACATGCAGGTGGCTCCCACTCTGAAAGTAGTACCACCATATCAACATCCACTTTCCTGCCATGGGGAAGGAGGAGTACTCTGTAGTGCTTCAGGTACACACAAGGGCAGGGTTTTGCACTACCTTCTGGGGTCAGTTACCTGCATACCCAGGTTGGATGGAAATAACGGGCTCGGGCCAAGGCAGTTCCCACCAGCAGGATATGGGTCCTACTATCTGGCGGCCGACAGGAGATTGGGTCTCGGGCTGTGTTACACAGAGCATTACTCTGTAGTGCGACCGATGATATCAGGGTGCCCTTGAGGGCCGTGTGGTTGGACGCTCTTTGGGGGTTTTGGGCAGACCTGTAGGACATTTCTTCTTTCTGATGGCCAGGTAGAAGGCAGCTTTGTGACTCCAAAAATCCATGGTGAAGGGTCTGCTGGCAAAGCTTGTGAGGATCATAATCTGAAAACACAACCTATGATTATGTTCAGTGCCGAGGGCATGACAGTTCCAATGTGCAGCAGCTGTTTTAAGATCTCCAGCACCTGAAGACGGGCGATGGTGAGATGTCTGCTCACACTGGAATTTGTATCCCTGATGGCCAACGAATGCTCGGGTGGCCTCAAGAAGCCTTGGACGCTTATCCATGTTGGAGCTGTGAGCTGCTCCAAACCACAAGGTGTCCTTCTGCGGGACAGGGGAAGTCAGCTTAGAGGTCTCCCACATGTAAAGATTCGACAGCAGAGCTCTCCGAATGGATGCCTGGAAACCCCACCTCGCGTTACCACAGCAGCCAAGGAACAGGGCAGCTTTGATCCGCTGCCTCTGATTCGAAGTTCCAAGTGATCTGAGTTGACAGATGTTCTCAGTCTGACGGGTCACAATGCTGCTTGGTGTCCAGGGAGATCTTAGAATGTGGCTGTGGCTCTGGGGCCATGCAGGATTCTCCTAGGCTGAGGGTTGGTCCGCGTTCTCAAGAGCAAGGTTTCCATCTCGAGACCAGAGTGTTTCTAATGTATGGCTAGGGGCCACACGTTTTGCCATAAGTTGGTTTTCTAGAACAGACTGAGTTATGGAGGCCTGAAAACCTAAGCTGGGTATTGGATGAGGTCTAGCGGCATGTCAGGTTTAATCTTCATACTCAGGTCCATTGACGTGCGTTTCTTCCTGCAGGTAGGTGCTGAAGGTGTGTCAGTCCGACAGTGCATTTGTTCCAGAGCAGCCTATGAAATTGGTGTGGGTTCAGGTGCCTTGAAGGTTTCTCCCATTCTGGAAGGTTTGGGCAGCTGAGATGTGCAGACTTCCCTCGGGAGAGAAGGCCCAGCGATGCTGTTTGGTTCTGTAGGTCCCTACCTGGAGGGCATGTGGTCACGGCTTTGGGAACCAAGATTTCAGAGCGCAACTCGGGGAAGAGTTAGGAGCGAAGATATGGCAGGCCCGTTCTGCAGACCCTGAAAGCAGCTCGTCAGGATTTGAAATTCGGATGCCTGGGAGCAGTAGCAGAGGCTTTTTTGTCTGGACACTGTATCTAGGATGGCCTCGGAGTTTCTGAAAACAAAGCTATGCTTATGTTCACTGCCGATGCCATAACATTTCCCATGTGCAGCGTCTGTTTCGAGATCTCAAGACCTGAAGACGTTCGAGTGTGAGATGTATGCTCTCGTTGGAATTTGTATCCATGATGGCCCACGAATGCTCTTGTGGCCTCAAGAAGCCTTGGCGGCTTTCCCAAGCTGGGCTTGCGAGCTGCTCCAAACATCAAGGTGTCCTTCAAGCGGGACAGGGAAGTCCAGTTAGAGGGCTCCAGGGTCCCCATATGGAAAGATTCGATAGCACAGCTCTCCGAATGGATGCCTGGA
>NW_019155153.1:2035-7233 GCF_002288905.1 Enhydra lutris kenyoni | reverse complement strand
ATTTGTAGGTGTTTGCAATCTTTAGATAAGCTATCTAGCTGATCTCCCGCTACCTGAAGTAGTCTCAGCCTGCTACTTCTCCGCCATCTTGACTCCTGGGGGTTGGAGTTTTAACACATAAATTTTGAGGGGACACAATTCAGTCCATTGCACCCTCAGTTGATATACTGTTAAGACATTGCACTATAATTTATGTGAAATCGTGTGGATGTAAAAAGAAATGTAAATTAACTATTCATAGTGCATGCTCGAATAAATTCTAGATAGTCAAAATTAAATAAATAATGTTATTTTGATTTATTATAAATCTGGGTATTTTAACTCAAATATTGTATCTGTTCATATTTAGCAAATTAATAAGGGATTTTTTTCCTAACAAGAGATCTCAAAATGCATTCTTAAAAAAAAAAAAAGTGAGTCTCCTACAGATTGATTTTAAGTCATTTATTCAGAGTTAAACTGGTCTTTTATTTCTACACCATGCACACATGTAAGCTATTTCAAGTCATACTTGGAAAACATGAAATTGTAAGTATTCCATAACATATTATATAGACCTGAAATACATCTCTCCCTTAATACTTCTATGTATTTCTAAATATATCCCTTTCCTATCCCCTATCCTTTTGTGTTATAACATCTATTATTTAATTCTGTCTAATACAGTTGATATTTTCTTCTCTGCCTCTTACCAAACCAGAAATCTAGATATTCCCCAGGAAAAAAATCTTCTTTGAAAAAGCTGGAAAGAAATTGTCAAGTCCCAGAGTAGTTTCTATGGGGAAATTCCTCACATGATGATGGTGTGTCTTTAGCCACACATGAAGCCTCCACTCTCTGTCCTTTGTCACCAGCTTGATAGAGGATATCACTTTGGCAGAGGTGGCTAGTTGTCTTCCTAATACTTACTCTCTGAATCAGTCAAAGAATCCAATTTTCTTCTAGGTGAAGGACCAGGATTTTTTTTTTCGTTTTACCTTACTTCCTAATACAATGTGGGTCCTTTCTTTTGTAAAATACAAATTAATATGTTGCGCAACTTTCAAATTTCTATCAAGCTTCTGATTACTTGCTCTCACTTTATCTATTTATCTTTTTATAAGAGAAGCCTACATTTTGTCCAGCAGTGTTCATCCCAGGATCACACTTTAAGTAGTACTGTACCATATTATTCTATTTCCTAACCTCTTACAGCTAACTATAGTCAATGAAGCATAAGGGAAATTATAAGGTGGGACCTCAGAGAATGTTCGTTAAAAGGAGCATAGACAACTTTCATGTGTTATTTTGCCTTCCCTGTTCCTACTTCCTGCCTGCACTGTAGGCATAATGGCTGCAGTTCCATTGTACCATCATACCTTGAGAAGCTAAGTGTAGAGGACACAAAAGTAGGAGAAGCATGAGATTCTGAAAACACTGTAAAACCCCCCATGTCTCTTGTGCACTCCTAGACACTAGATTCCATAAACGGTTTCCAATTTCTTCATGTTTAAGCCTCTGTGGCTTCCAACATCTGTTGCTATCTGTGAAATACTACTTCTACTTGATGTTGACAAATACAAGAAAGTGCATTTTAACAATCTGGAAGATAGATAAAATGAGTCTAGAAATTCCACTTGAACAGAACAGAAAATTGAGAGCAGTTCAATGAAGCTCCAAGCCCAGATTAAAAGGCCTGAGGGTATTCATCAAGCTGATTAATTAATCAAGTCAGAACTGTAAGGAGTGTTGACTATTAACACATTGCTCATTTGGGCTAAGTAACTGGAAGCAGAACTATTTGCCCTAGATTAAATAATTGAATGTTAGCGCTGCAACTGAAGAGATAAGAATTATAGAAGACCACACACATTCCTGGAGAAAAGCAAACAAATAATATCCAGATAACATATCTTTCTCTAGCCCATAATCCCCAGATAGGATACAAAAAAAAAAAAAAAAAAAAAAGGTAGATAATTAGGACCATTCAAACATAAAGATTAGCAGATAGCCTTGAATCATCAAACATTTGAAGAAAGTCAATTACTTGAAAGAAAGGTACCAAATCAAAACCTGGGTGGCTCAGTTGGTTAAGCAGCTGCCTTCGGCTCGGGTCATGATCCCAGCGTCCTGGGATCGAGTCCCACATCGGGCTCCTTGCTCATCGGGGAGCCTGCTTCTCCCTCTGCCTCTGCCTGCCATTCTGTCTGCCGGTGCTCGCTCTCTCTCCCTCTCTCTCTGACAAATAAATAAAATCTTTAAGAAAAAAAAAAAAAAACAGAAACAACACTCCAAAAAATACTTTATAGAGCAAATAACATTTAAAAATTAGAAAACTATAAGGAACTCCATACATTAGATAGAATATCACATTTTTTAAAAGGAACTAAAGATCATGGAATTTTAAAATGTAATTTTAAATAAGCTGAATTTTCAGTAGAGTTTTCTTGCTTATTTAACAAATATTAATTGGGCTTCTACATCTAAATTCCAGGTTCTATTTCAGGTAATGTGTTGTAATTGGGAAAAACAATAAAGAACTTTGTTTCAGATAACTTTGTTGCATATTGGTGGAAAGACAGTGAATAAAAGATGTCCTGGTACTGTCTTTTCTTTGAAACATACTTTAAAAAGAAAAAGAAAAGGAAGCTGAATCTTCAATGAGACCAGGAAAGAGAAACAAGCATAAAGTAAGTTGAACCTGGTTCAAAGAGATGTTAACATCTACGTTTTGCAAGGTGACCAAACATTGGTCAAAAGTGGATGGTACTGGGGTGCGTGGGTGGCTCAGTGGGTTAAAGCCTCTGCCTTTGGCTCAGGTCATGATCCCAGGGTCCTGGGATCGAGCCCCGCGTCGGGCTCTCTGCTTAGCCAGGAGCCTGCTTCCCCCCTCTTTCTGCCTGTCTCTCTGCCTACCTGTGATCTCTGTCTGTCAAATAAATAAATAAAATCTTAAAAAAAATAAAAAAGTGGATGGTACTTTCCACACAGACAAAAGTTGTCTTCCCAGGAGGAAGGGTGTCAGTTCCTTATAAGCATGACCCTGAGCCCACCTGAAACCTTGGAATGGGAGAGAAAATGGGTTAAAAGTGAAAATATAATGATATGGTGTCTTTGCAAGAAGTTGGCGATCAGGGCGATGGCAATAAAGAGGAAAAAGTAAATTGGAATCAGCTCTGCAGTAAATGACTTTAGGTATATGAACACCATCTTGCTAAATCCAGTAGTTTGTTCTTAACCTTCATTTTGCTGGCTATTTCTTTTGCATTTGACAAAATAGACTAATTGTTTCCTGTTGAAATCCTTTCTTCATTTAGCTCTGATATATCAAACACTTTTTATTTTAATCCTTCTCATCATCCTTTTTTGTCTCCTCCTATTCTTCTCCCTAGTTCCTAAATATTGGGTTGCCATGTGCTTAATCCACAATTTTTTGGGGGGAGTCTATCAATAGTTCTTCCCTCAGTGACATCATCTAGTCCCACAAGTAGTGCCATTTGTATTCTGATAACCCCAAACTTTATCTGCAGCCCTAATATCTCCCTAAGATTTTTTTTTTAAAGATTTTATTTAATTATTTGTCAGAGAGAGAGAGAGGGAGAGAGAGCAAGCACAGGCAGACAGAATGGCAGGCAGAGGCAGAGGGAGAAGCAGGCTCCCTGATGAGCAAGGAGCCCGATGCGGGACTCGATCCCAGGATGCTGGGATCATGACCTGAGCCGAAGGCAGCTGCTTAACCAACTGAGCCACCCAGGCGTCCCTCCCTAAGATTTTTATTAGTAATGAATTCCATGCTTAATAACTCTACTTGACTATCCAATAGTCAGTTAAAATTAAGCATGCCCAATGTCCAACAATGAATTCCTAATTCTCAATATTTTCCACATCCACATGTCCCTCAGGAAAAAAAAAAAAATGAAAAAAGTAAGGTTAAAAAAAAAGTTCCTTCTGATTCATACAACAGCTCAGGACAAAATATAGTAGTTATTCCTGAGTCAGATCTATCTTCCATATCCTTACCAGTAAGAAAGGATAAATGTTGATTATTGGGTTTTAACTCACAGATCCAACAATAGATGTTAATACCTGTTGGAAGTTAAAAGAGAAACATGGTTTGAATGGCTCCAAAGTATTTCCCCAAAGATATATTTCTTTACTACAAAGATTAGTAATGTATAGTCAAGAAATAGCACACACCATTGTAACCAACCGGGCAAGTTTAATATCTCAAGTAATAAGACTATCATATTAACCTTGTAAACCCCTTGGTAGGTAAGATGCACTGAAAAGGACAAAAAACTTTTTTTAGTATTATTGTCAAAACAACATAAATTCATCTCATTCCAAACGTGAGAAAATATCAGACAAACCCTCATTGAGGGACACTCCACAAAATAGCTAAAAATTCCCCAAAAGTTTCAAGATCAAGAAAGAAAAAGAACAATTGAGGAAATACTAAAAATTGGAGGACACTAAAAAGAAATAAAAATTAAATGCAACACTATAGCCCTATTATAATGACCAAAATCCAGAATACTGACAAAACCAAGTGCTGGCAAAGCAACAGGAACTCTCATTCATTGGTGGTGGAAATGCAAAATGGACACTTTGGAAGACAGTTTGGCAGTTTCTTACAAAACTAAACGTATGCTTATTATATGATCCAGCTGTCACACATCTTGGTAATTACCCACATGAATTGAAAACTATGTCCACACAAAAATCTGTTTGTGGATGTTTGTAGTATTCATAATTGCCAAAACATGCAAGTAACAGAGATGTCCTTCAAGAAGTTAATGGAGTAAAAACTGGTGCATCCAGACAATGAAAATATTATCTAGCACTAAAAAGAAATGAACAATCAAACTATGAAAAGACGTAGAAGAAACTTAAATGCATCTTATTAAGTGAAAAAAGCCAATCTGGAAAAATGACATGATGTAAGATTCCAACAATATGACTTATGGAAAAGGCAAATCTAAGATTAGGGTTTAAGGAGGAAGAAGGGTTGAATAGAGCATAGAGAATTTTTAAGACAGTGAAACTATTTGGTAATACATGTGATTTATATTTGTCAAACCCATAGAATGTACAACACCAACAGTGACTTTTAGTGCAAACTATGGACTTTGGGTGATATTGATATGTCAGTATAGGTTCATGGATTGTAACAAATCTGATGAGTAAAATAATCTGATGAGGAATGATGATAATGGGGA
>NW_019155153.1:0-1832 GCF_002288905.1 Enhydra lutris kenyoni | reverse complement strand
ATTTTGCTGTGACCTAAAATTTCTCTAAAAAGTAAAGTTTATTAATTACAAAAATAAATACTTCTAACACAGTATCCCAGATAGTCTTCTAGAACAAAAAAAATGGATATTAGTAGAATAACTGGTAAAATTTGAATAAAGAATATTAATTTCTGGTTTGACAATATTATGTTATATGGGACGTTAACATTAGTGGATGCTGGGTTGAGCAGTAAGTACAAACTCTATATACAATGTTTGCAACTTTTCTTTAAATTTAAAATTAGTTCAGAATAAGTTTCCAAAAAACTGAACACACTGGTATGGAAGACCTGTATGGTCTGTGAAGAACTAAAATTCATACTTTATTTTAAAAGATTTTATATATTTATTTGAGAGAGAGAGAGGACAAATGATGGGAGGGGAAGAGAAAGAGAAAGTGAGAAGCAGAAACCCCTGCTGTGCAGGAAACCTGATGTGGGGCTAGATCCCAGGACCCAGAGACCGTGACCTGAGCCAAAGGCAGATGCTTTAACTAATTGAGCCACCCAAGTGCCCCTAAAATTCACACTTTTTTAAATGTTATATTTCTCTGGAACTTGTTTTAAGGATAAAATTTTCTCATGAAAGAATTAAAAATTGATGTATACGGTATCCTTGTTTCCTGATTCCTAAGAGACCTCACTTTTTTATCTCATGGAAGAAGGGGAAGTAGAAACTTGGGGAGAGATAATTCTATCTGGAAAGGAAATGGACCAGGGTTTGAAAGGACCAGTCATTCACCTTTCTGCAATTCCAACCCTAATGGTAATGTTCTACTGCACTTCCCAATTACCAAAGTTCCTGGCAGGAACTATATATCTTATCTGTGTCTAGGCTTCCAAGAGACACCACAGCCAGAAACATCCCTAATCTCAGCCTAACTGGCCTTCTGATAAAGTGGCAAGAGACGGGCAACTTTTCTTTTAATAGATGTGAAACACATTCTGGTGTATGAGGCATCAATAAAAAATTACATGAAACTTCCCATCACCCATTCTTATTCTGGAAAGAGGGTAAGAGTTGACTTTTTGCTTAAGATTGAAATGAGGGGGCACCTGGGGGGCTCAATGGGTTAAGCTGCTGCCTTCAGCTCAGGTCGTGATCTCAGGGTCCTGGGATCGAGCCCCTCATCGAGCTCTCTGCTCAGCAGGGAGCCTGCTTCCCCCTCTCTCTCTCTTTCTCTGCCTGCCTCTCTGCCTACTTGTGATCTCTTTCTGTCAAATAAATAAATAAAATCTTAAAAAAAAAATAAAGATTGAAATGAGAAGAATTGAAGTCCCAAACCCTACTACCTTTCCATCCAAACTCTCAGTAACCAGCCCCTCTTCCAAGGAAAAATCTCAACTATGGAGCAGAAAGAGTTTTAAAGAAAATCCAAAAGATTTTGTTAAAAATAATATCCAGTGTACATCTCAGTGTACATTCAATAGTGAAAGTGGATTGAAAAGTTATTCATTTAGGGAACATCCATTGGCAATCGTTTTATCAATTCATTGTTTCTAAAAAGTAAATCCTAGAATGTTGACAGTTATTTTCTACATATTTTATACCAATATGTTGAATTTTTTTAAGACATTAAGTATAAAACATACTAGTTCCCAAAGAGAGTTTAAAAGAATGTTTATGTGTGTGTGTGTATATATACACACACACATAGATAATTTTGTATTCTCCCATAGCATTTAGAGCCTCTATCATCATGGGGCTATTGGACTGATTAGTTTTGGATTGAAAAAGCATAGGTGTGTATATATTGTGCATACATATCCATATATGTATATATGTATGCATGTGGGGATATATATATATAT
>NW_019155152.1:0-7236 GCF_002288905.1 Enhydra lutris kenyoni | reverse complement strand
GGCTTCCCGGGGGAATTCTACCAAACATTTAAAGAAGAACTAATTCCTATTCTCCTGAAACTGTTCCAAAAAATAGAAATGGAAGGAAAACTTCCAAACTCATTTTATGAGGCCAGCATCACCTTGATCCCAAAACCACACAAGGATCCCATCAAAAAAGAGAACTACAGACCAATATCCTTGATGAATACAGATGCAAAAATTCTCACCAAAATACTAACCAATAGGATTCAACAGTACATTAAAAGGATTATTCACCACGACCAAGTGGGATTTATTCCAGGGCTGCAAGGTTGGTTCAACATCTGCAAATCAATCAATGTGATACAACACATTAATAAAAGAAAGAACAAGAACCATATGATACTCTCAATAGATGCTGAAAAGGCATTTGACAAAGTACAGCATCCCTTCCTGATCAAAACTCTTCAAAGTGTAGGGATAGAGGGCACATACCTCAATATTATCAAAGCCATCTATGAAAAACTCACTGCAAATATCATTCTCAATGGAGAAAAACTGAAAGCTTTTCCCCTAAGGTCAGGAACATGGCAGGGGTGTCCATTATCACCACTGCTATTCAACATACTACTAGAAGTCCTAGCCTCAGCAATCAGACAACAAAAGGAAATTAAAGGCATCCAAATCGGCAAAGAAGTCAAACTATCACTCTTTGCAGATGATATGATACTATATGTGGAAAACCCAAAAGACTCCACTCCAAAACTGCTAGAACTTGTACAGGAATTCAGTAAAGTGTCAGGATATAAAATCAATGCACAGAAATCAGTTGCATTTCTCTACACTGACAACAGGACAGAAGAAAGAGAAATTAAGGAGTCAATCCCATTTACAATTGCACCCAAAACTATAAGATACCTAGGAATAAACCTAACCCAAGAGGCTAAGAATCTATACCCAGAAAACTATAAAGTACTCATGAAAGAAATTGAGGAAGATACAAAGAAATGGAAAAATGTTCCACGCTCTTGGATTGGAAGAATAAATATTGTGAAAATGTCTATGCTACCTAAAGCAATCTACACATTTAATGCAATTTCTATCAAAGTACCATCCATTTTTTTCAAAGAAATGGAACAAATAATCCTAAAATTTATATGGAACCAGAAAAGACCTCGAATAGCCAAAGGAACATTGAAAAAGAAAGCCAAAGTTGGTGGCATCACAATTCCGGACTTCAAGCTCTATTACAAAGCTGTCATCATCAAGACAGCATGGTACTGGCACAAAAACAGACACATAGATCAATGGAACAGAATAGAGAGCCCAGAAATAGACCCTCAATTCTATGGTCAACTAATCTTCGACAAAGCAGGAAAGAATGTCCAATGGAAAAAAGACAGCCTCTTCAATAAATGGTGTTGGGAAAATTGGACAGCCACATTCAGAAAAATGAAATTGGATCATTTCCTTACACCACACACGAAAATAGACTCAAAATGGATGAAGGACCTCAATGTGAGAAAGGAATCCATCAAAATCCTTGAGGAGAACACAGGCAGCAACCTCTTCGACCTCAGCCGCAGCAACATCTTTCTAGGAACATCGCCAAAGGCAAGGGAAGCAAGGGCAAAAATGAATTATTGGGATTTTATCCAGATCAAAAGCTTTTGCACAGCAAAGGAAACAGTGAATAAAACCAAAAGACAACTGACAGAATGGGAGAAGATATTTGCAAATGACATATCAGATAAAGGGCTAGTGTCCAAAATCTATAAAGAACTTAGCAAACTCAACACCCAAAGAACAAATAATCCAATCAAGAAATGGGCAGAGGACATGAACAGACATTTCTGCAAAGAAGACATCCAGATGGCCAACAGACACATGAAAAAGTGCTCCATATCACTCGGCATCAGGGAAATACAAATCAAAACCATAATGAGATATCACCTCACACCAGTCAGAATGGCTAAAATTAACAAGTCAGGAAACGACAGATGCTGGCGAGGATGCGGAGAAAGGGGAACCCTCCTACACTGTTGGTGGGAATGCAAGCTGGTGCAACCACTCTGGAAAACAGCATGGAGATTCCTCAAAATGTTGAAAATAGAACTACCCTATGACCCAGCGATTGCACTACTGGGTATTTACCCTAAAGATACAAACGTAGTGATCTGAAGGGGCACGTGCACCCGAATGTTTATAGCAGCAATGTCTACAATAGCCAAACTATGGAAAGAACCTAGATGTCCATCAACAGATGAATGGATAAAGAAGATGTGGTATATATATACACAATGGAATACTCTGCAGCCATCAAAAGAAATGAAATCTTGCCATTTGCGACGACGTGGATGGAACTAGAGGGTATCATGCTTAGCAAAATAAGTCAATCGGAGAAAGACAACTATCATATGATCTCCCTGATATGAGGGAGAGGAGATGCAACATGGGGGGTTAAGGGGGTAGGAGAAGAGTAAATGAAACAAGATGGGATTGGGAGGGAGACAAACTATAAGTGACTCTTAATCTCACAAAACAAACTGAGGGTTGATGGGGAGGGGGGTTGGGGGGTGTGGGTTATGGACATTGGGGAGGGTATGTGCTATGGTGAGTGCTGTGAAGTGTGTAAACCTGGTGATTCACAGACCTGTACCCCTGGGGATAAAAATATATTATATGTTTATAAAAAATAAAATTAAAAAAAAAAAGAAACCATATGATAATTGTCTTTCTCTGACTGACTTATTTCACTTAGTGTAATACCCTCCAGTTCCATCCATGTCAATGCAAATGGCGGGCATTCATCCTTTCTGATGGCTGAGTAATTTTCCATTGTGTATATGAACCACATCTTCTTTATCCATTCTTCTGTTGAAGGACATCTAGGCTTTTTCCATACTTTGGACACTGCTGCTATGAACATTGGGGTGCAGATGCCCCTTCTTTTTTAATAGTATAAAATTTAATAGCTTTGTTAAAATAGAACTCACATACCAAATAATCCACCCATTTAAAGTATAGTATTCAAGGAGTTTTAGTATATTCATGGTTGTTCAACCATCATCACCATCAATTTCTGAACATTTCCATCACCCCAAAAAGAAGCTCTGTAACCATTAGCAGTCACTGCCCATATCCCACCATGCTTCTTAACTGTAGGCAACCATTCATTTATTTTCTTTCTCCATAGATTTTCCTATTCTGTATATTTCATGTAAATAGAATCATATAATACATAATCTTTAGTGACATGTTTCTTTCACTTGGCATAATGTTTTAAGGTTCACTTGTATTGTACTACTATAAAGGCTTTATTGCTTTTTATTGACAAATCAAAAATAATCCATTGTATACATATACCACATTTCTTGGAGGATTGGCATTGGGATTGCTTCTATTTCTTGGCTATTATTAATAACATTGCTATAAACATTTATGTCAAATTTTTGTGTGAACATGTTTTTTATTTATCTTGGGTATATACCTAGGAGTGGAATTACTGAGTCATTTAATAATCCTATATTTAACTTTCTGGGGAACAGCCAGTTGTTTTCCAAAGCGCCTGAGCCATTTTACAATTTTAAGAGCTGTGTATGAGGATTGTGATGGATCTATATCCTCATAATTCTTATTACTGTTTTTTTTAAGATTTTATTTATTTATTTAGAGAGAGAGTGTGTGCACATGAGTTGGTGGGGGAGGGGCAGAGAAAAAGGGAGAGAAAGAATCTCAAACAGACTCTGCACTGAGCATGGAGCTTGATCTCTCAACCCGGAGATCATGACCTGAGCCCAAATCAAGAGTCAGAAGCTTAACCAACTAAGGCACTCAACTACCCATCTTTTTTTTTTTTAAGATTTATTTACTTATTTTAGAGAGAGAGCATGCATGTGAGCAGGGGAGAGGCAAAGGAAGAGAAACTCAAGCAGACTCCCAGCTCAGTGGGGAGGTTGACACAGGGCTGATCCCACAACCCTGAGATCATAACCTGAGACAAAATCAAGAGTCAGATGCTTAACTGCCTGAACCACCCAGGTGCCCCTGTTCGTCTTTTATATTACCCATCTTTGGTGGGTGTGAACTGGTATCTCATTGTGGTTTCAATTTGCCTTTTTCTAATAGTTAAAGATGTTGAACACTTTTTCATGTGCTTATTGGTGATTTCAATATCTTCTTTGGAGAAATGTCTACTCAAATCTTTTGCCCATTTTTCAGTTTGGTTTTTATTTTTGAGTTGTCTTTTATTTTTGCCTTTTATTTTTGAGTTGTAGGAGTTCTGTATATATTCTAGATACAAGTCCCTTATCAGATAGATGATTTGTAAATATTCTCCACTATTTTGTGAGCTGTATTTTTCTTTTCTTGATGATATCATTTGAAGCACCAAAATTTCTTTTTTTTTAAAGATTTTTTAAAAGATTTTATTTATTTATTTGACAGAGAGAGATCACAAGTAGGCAGAGAGGCAGGCAGAGAGAGAGGAAGGGAAGCAGGCTCTCTGCTGAACAGAGAGCCCGATGCGGGACTCGATCCCAGGACCCTGAGATCATGACCTGAGCCGAAGGCAGCGGCTTAACCCACTGAGCCACCCAGGTGCCCGAAGCACAAAAGTTTCTAATTTCCGTGTAGTGCAATTTATTTTTTCTTTTGTTGTTTGTTTTTTTGCTGTCATACCTAAGGCCAAAGAAATTAAATTACCAATAAACTTTGGTGAAAAAAACCCTACTAGAATCTAAGTAAATAAAAATTATAAATATTAATACACAGATATTTATGAAAATATGTAGCAAGTCACTAGTTCTAAAGTTCTATCGTTCTGTATATACCTGTCTTCCTCATGGAACCATGGAGGGTGGGTCACTTGGGGTAATCTTGAAGAGTGGCCTCATGCACTGTAGAAAGCAGCCTGAGCCACACAGGTGTCCTGAGTCATAGGCGGGAGCTGGTCTGGTCAAACTGTGCAGAGAGAGTTGCCATGGAGACATCCATGTGTCCACAATGCCCAGCCTGATGTCAAAAGCCCTGGTAGCTGCTGAGTGGTTGCCTCTCCTTTCCTAAGAGAGGACCCTATGATGTTATGGAATTTCTAAGTCAGCCATTTTTAGCTATTAAAGGACATTGCTTTTCAATAGCTACACTCTGTGTCTTCTCCTTTCTTCCCACCTTCATGGCGACATTGCATTTGGACTCATACTTCTCAAGAATTAAAGCAAATCCCCCACTGTATTTATTCCCTACCACCCTCTTTGTACAAGAGTGGAAACATATGTCTTTGATTCTTTTTAGCCTTTTTAAATACCAGAAATTTTCAACAGCATCCTGAACTGGGTTCAGAGTTCTCGGGCAACTCAAAAAGGGGGAGATTATATTGGATTATGTCATTCCTATTTTCTGACAAGAAGTGACAGGCAGGTTTACATATAAGAGGCAGCACTAGCTTGAAGCTGAAGCAGGGGTGATTACCATGCAGGATCTTCGATGGGTGGTTTTCCTCCAGGATCCCACTCTTCTGCCAGCCAGTGATGTTCAACTGCACCCTTTCAAGCACTCAGGTGAAAACCTTGGAGTTACCCTTCCCTCACATACCAGGTCCAATCCATTAGGAAATCCTGCTGGGTTTCTTGTCCTAATCTCCCCAGAATCTGACCTCATCTGCTACCTCTGCTGCTAACGCCTAGCTGACATCATCTCTTGACTGGATCCCTGCAGCTGGTCTTCCTGCTTGTCCTTGTCCCCCAAATAGCAGCTGGAGTGGCCTTTGCGATCTAAGCCAGAATGTCTTGCCTCAGCTCTAAACCCTCCAACAACAACTTTGCATTTCCGAGTAAAATTGTATTTCTTAACAGAGTCACCCCCCCACGCCAACTTTCCCAATCAACCCCATGACCTGTGCTTCTGAACACTGTTAACTCTGCTACATCTTACTTGTTCTTTCAAGAGGGCTCTCACCTTAGGGTCTTTACCTTTGCTGTTCCTTCCGCCTGGAATACTCTTCCCTCCACTTATCACTTCCTTCTGCTCAAATGTCACCTTAAATCAGAGAGGCTTTCCTTGACCACCCTGTATAAAAACAGCACTTGTTTATCGCATTCATTGCTTTAATTTTCTCCACATCACTCATCACTACAGGACCTGTACTTATTTACTTGTTGCCTGTTTCCACCCATTAGGAATATAAGCTCCACCAGGGTAAGAATGTCTATTTATTGCTATATATCTAGGGTTTATTGCATGACCTGGCATACAGTAGGTGTTGAATGAATGAGTAGAGTACAGCATTGATTGAGAATGATGTTGCTGTAGTCCAACTACCTTGGCTTGAATCTCAGTTGAGCATTACTAGCTGGTTAATCTCAGTAAGTTAATATTTAGCTGTTTTATGCCTCAATAGCTCCCTCTGTGAAATGGGATCAAAGGTTGGTGGTCTACATCACATGATTATTATATAAAAATGGTGATACATGGGGCACCTGTGTGGCTCCGTTGGTTAAGGTTGGACTCTTGATTTCAGCTCAGGCTATGATCTCAGGATCATGAGATTGAGCCATGCATCGGTCTCTACACTGGGCGTGGAGCCTGCTTAAGATTCTCTCTTCCTCTCCCTCTGCCCTCCCCCTGACACATGTGCTCTCTGGCTTTCTTGCTATAAATAAAAAAATCTTTTTAAATTGGTGATTTAAGGCAAAATGATTAGAACAGTTATGAGTGGAGAGCAAGTGTTCAATAAGTAAATGTTAGTGATAGCCACTGTTGATAATAATAATGTGCACAGTTGCATATCAATCACCTGTGAAGTGGAAGTAGAAATGGGGAGGCAGATAAGTTTAGCAATTTTTAAAGAGTCAAAGAACAAATGAGTAAGAGAAAAGGAAAAGGGAGAAGGTCTGGGATTCAAAACCAGCTCCTGTGGCTCCATGGTACCATGAAGGGGGCCATATCTGGGGCTTTCCATTATCTCATAACTGCCAAGAAGTCAAGTTGAACATGAGGCTGGAACCTCAAGATTGTGATTTAGCATTTCCCAAAGGCTGTTCCATGGAACACCAGTCTAAGAACATGCTCCCAGGAAAATATGGTCAAGTAAGTTTTGAGAATGCTAAGCACTATATCCCTCCTTAGATATTGTCAGCACATGGCATCATTTTAGAGGCTCTGTGAAGCCTTCCTGTAAAGAATCTTGTTTGTCTCATATTCTCCGTAAATATCCATTTGATGATAGAGCCCTTTGTGTATGTTATGTCTACCAATATTCTGCAACATATCTGGAAA
>NW_019155151.1:0-7248 GCF_002288905.1 Enhydra lutris kenyoni | reverse complement strand
AAGCCTTGCCGGTCTTGGAAACTCTTTATCTCTCCATCCATTTTGAATGTCAGTATTGCTGGATAAAGTATTCTTGGCTGCATGTTCTTCTCATTTAGTGCCCTGAATATATCTTGCCAGCCCTTTCTGGCTTACCAGTTCTCTGTGGACAGGTCTGACGTTATTCTGATGGGCTTTCTTTTGTACGTAAGGAGCCTCTTTGTCCTAGCAGCTTTCAAGAGATTGTATCTACAATTATGATTTCCCAATTTTACTGTCAGGTGCCTTATATGTTCATTTGGAATCTATAATCTTGGGGGGAGACCATTCTGCCTCTAGTACATGAACACTGCTTCCATTCGTGAGATTGGGAACATTTTCATGAAGAACTTGTTCCACTATATCTTCTAGACTTCTTTCTTTCTCCTCCCCTTCAGGGATTCCAATAATTCTGATGTTGGAACATTTCATGGCATCATTTATTTCCCTGATTCTGTTTTCATGGTTTCTGAGCTGTTTGTTCTAGGCTTCCTCCTGATCCTTTCTCTTTATCTGTTTGTCCTCTAGATCACTAATTTTATCTTCTGTCTCAGTTACCCTAGCTTTGAGAGAATTTAGATTACATTGGAACTCATTGAGAGCATTGTGAACCTCATCCCTGTTGGCTTTCAGTTCTGCCCTAATCAATTCCGTTTGGTATTCCATGGCTTTCTCCAACCTAGCTATTGCCTGGATAATTGTTAGTCTGAATTGTCTTTCCAACATATTGTCTATGTTGATAGCCATTAGCTCTGTTGCAGAAGGTCCATACTCTGTATTTTTCCTCTGTTGGGCATTCCTCCTCCTAGTCATTTTGGTGAGAGATGACTGAACAAATGTAGCTGAATGTATCGACTGAGGTGCAGTCAAGGTGCACCCTGGAACACTTCTGAGCAATCAGGATTCCCCACCCAAATGAGAGGAAAAAAGAAAAGAAAAAGAAAAAAGAGAGAGAGAGAGACAGGAAGGAAAGGGAAGATAAAAGAGAAGGTTCAGCCCAAATGGGCCCGAAAGTAAGATTTATGAAGTATACAAACAAAAACAGACAATCAAAAAGAGTGATAAATGAAGATGACAAGAGAAAAAAAAAATATATATATAGGCAAAAAAAGGAAATACCTCATCAAAAAGAACCCCAAGTATAAGATTTATATACTATCAGGGCAAACACAAAAACACAGAAGCACTGGTGGGAGAAAAAGATGGGAGAGTGGTTATAAATTCTCAGTGTGGGCGAGGAAGTTTATTTTGATTCTTTCTGGATGTATCTTGATATCTTTGTTAAAGGACTCAAATTTCGTAAGATAAAGGGGGATTAAAAATTGGTTTACCTATAGGGGTAGCATTGATTGGGGAAAGGGGGTTACCTTGAAGTTTAACTCTATATGCATATTAGAAAATAAAAATAAAAAAGGAATAAACTAGACTAAACTAAACTAAAATTTAGAAAAAAAAATTAAAAAAATAGAAATGCAAAAAAAAAAAAAAACAGGTGTATGTATCAAAAAGTTCAGGTAAGAAGGTTATTATGGAATTTGATGTATTGGACATCTCAGTGTGATGTTCATAGGTTAAAAAAATCTATATATATATTAAAAAATGAACCAGAATAGTGAGAACGAGTTAAAAATAAAAGTTGTATCTATGAAGTAGTGGTGGTTGTTCTCTTGTAGTCTTTTTTTTTTTTTTTTTCTTTCCTGGTTGGTTTTCTGGGAGAAGGGCCTGCTACGTGGGTTTTCAGTCAATGATGTTCCCTGAGTTAAGTCCCCCTGTCCCCCTCAAGGGGGTGGGCTCTGAGGAAACAGGTTTTTTCAGGCTTTTGTTCTCTGGAGATTTTTATGTTTGTTCACTTCTTTTCTCTCACCTTGACAGCTTTTGATGGTTTTTGGAGGTTTAGAAGAAAGCAAGCTGCACCCCGACCTCCCTCTCAGAGAGAAGCCTCAGTCTTGTCCCCTGTGGGTGCTGCAGCGCCCATATAAATTCCCCCTTGGTCGCCGGCAAGGCAGGTTCTGAGTCGTGGTCCCTGGGGACACAGGATCTCCTCTTTGTACCCAAAACCACAGCAGCTGTGGCTGTCTGGGTAGCTCCAGACCACCAGAGAGGTTCTAAGCTGCGATCGCACACTGAGATTTTCCTGCTAACCAGGGCTGGGAGTGCCTGGTCTTTCCGGGTCTAAGAGCATCGGACTTGCGTGAGCCTCTCTCAGGGCAGGGTGTGGGGCGTGTGCTTCTCAGGCTCTGATAGCAAGGCACGGGTCTAAGAGTGCCAGCCTGGGCCTTCTCGAACCTCTCTCAGGGGAGGGTGTGGGACGCATGTGTCTCAGGCTCTGTTAGCTTGGCACAGCGTTCTGCCGTCTGGTGAGGCTCCCAGCCCCTCACAGGAGCCAGACCTCGCACGTTCTCAGGGACCAAGACCTGGTTTCTCTGCCACACTCTCTCTGGCTCAGCGCCAGGGGAGGCTGTCCTGGGTCCCGGGACTTAAGCCTCTGTCCCTACTGCCCTGATTACCACAATTTCCCCCCACGATCTTTTGCTCTTTTTGAGTGCTTTCAACCAGACTCCAAGTTAATGCTGGTCCCCAGACACAGGGCACTCTCGTATTGGGGTATTACTTTCCAATCGGTTGCCTCTGGTGGCTCCCTCCCCCTTTTGTTTATCTTCCAATATCATCTGCTTTACCGCCCACTGGTGTCTTCTGCCCCTGTAGAGATCCAGACGTGTATAATTCTGATCTCAGGCTGATTTCATGGGTGATCGGAGTTGTTTGGTAGGTAATCAGCTCACTTTAGGGTACAGGTTGAAATGACACCTCTTCCTACTTCCCCACCATCTTATCTCTCCAGCTTCCATACTCTTTTTTAGCCTAGCTAGTGCCTTGATAATCATCACTCCAAACTCTAGTTGTGACATCTTACTAAAGTCTATATTGATTAGGTCCTTAGCTGTTGGTACTGCCTCTTGTTTTTTTTTTTTTTTCTTTCTTTTTTTTTTCCTGTGGTGAGTTTTGCACGTTATCATTTTATCCAGATAAGAATAGAAGAATGAGACAAATAATAAAAGGGTAGCAACAATCCTAGAAAAATATACACTAACCAAATTGAAAGATCCCCAAAACAAGGGGGAGAAGAAAAAAAAGAAAAAAAAGAAATATATATATATATGTATATTTCATATATATTTCTAATAAAAATATAAAAATAATATATTCTCTCCATATATATGTGTGTGTGTGTGTGTGTGTGTGTATATATATATATATATATAGAGAGAGAGAGAGAGAGAGAGAGAGAGAGACTGGTCAATAGAACAGAGCCATACACTTGATTTTGGGTGTATTTTGGTCTGTTAGAAGAAACTGTCTCCCAGAGTTTTAAAGAAAGAAAAACTTATATATATACAAAAATAAGGGTAAACATGATGAAGGGTTGGGTTATGAGTGTAAAGATGAAAATTTAAAAATTCTGAAAAAGGAATTATAAGATAAGAAATTGGCAAAAAAAAAAAAAAAAAGAAAGAAAAAATAGACGAAAGAATGTGATTAGGCTGGGGACTAGAACAAAGTCATGCCCTAGATTTAGGGTATATTTTGATCTGTTAGAAGAAACTGTACCCCAAAATTTTAAAGAAAGAAAAACCTATAAGTTTACAAAAAATAAGTTTAAAATACAATGAAGAGATAGAATATGACTATAACAATGAAAATTTAAAAAGATTTTTAAAAAGGTATTGATAGGATAAAATAGTTTTAAAAAACTTAAAATAAGAAAGGAAAATTTTAAAAAATAGAATAAGAAAAAAATAAAATTTAAAAAATTTAACTTTGAAAGACTAAAGAGTCATGGGAAAAAGCAATGAATTCTATGTGCTATATTCCTGTTGCTCTGAAGTTCTGCAGTTCTCATTGATCAGCAAACTTGGTCTTGGCTAGATGATCTTGTTGATCTTCTGGGGGAGGGGCCTGTTGCAGTGATGATCAAATGTTTTTGCCTGAAGCAGAATTGCACTGCGCTTGCCAGAGCCTAGGCTAAGTAATCTGCTTGGTTTTGCTCTTGGTTGCTTTTGTTCCCTGAACACTTTCTGTACAGTTTTGGAGGAGGAGAATGAAGATGGTAGCCTCCCAATCTCAGGCCTGGAGGATCTGAGAGCTCAAGGCCTGACTCCTCAGTGCACCCTCAGAGAAAAGCAGTCAATCACTCTCATCTCCCTGGTCTCTGGCCAAACTCCAGGCTCACCCGACCTATGGCCGAATGTTTCTATCTCTGGTGCACAGCCCCATCTGGAGTCTCCAAACCCAGCAGATTCCTGCAGTGTGTTCCCACACTTTTCCTCTCAGAGAAGGAAGGAATGGGTCTCCCCAGATCTATCACTTGTGGGGTCCCTGCTTGAAGAGCAGTGGTCTGACTGTGCCTTGGAACATGGTTTAAGGTAACCCCAAGCTGAAAGCCCCTTATTCAGCTCTGTCTCTGCAGTTGGCTCCTCAGCTCTGATAGCTGGAAGCTCTGCCACACTCAGAAACCCCTTGTCTTTTTGTGAACCTACCAGTCCTGAGACCACACTGTCCCAATGAGGGATCCACCTCCCCAACCTCCATTCCCCCGCTTAGCTTCTGGAGCAATGTCTCTCAGTGGAACAAACTTAAAAAGTTCTGATTTTGTGCTCTGCTTCTCTATTGCTTGCTGGGAGCCAAGCCCTTCCCTCGTGGTCTATCTTCCCATATCTGAGATTTACTTCTCTTCATGTCCTACCTTCCAGAAAGCTGTCACTTTTCTGTTCCTAGAATTTTTGCTCTTCTTCTCTTCTATCTCCTGTTGAGTTTGTAAGTGCTCAGAATAGTTTGATAACTATCTGGCTGAACTCCTCAGATCTAATGCTATCTAGGTCTGTCATCTTGGTTCTCCAGTCTAGTTAGTGATATTGTAGTCACATTTTATGGTGACAGATGTTAGCTACACTTATTCTAATGAGCATTGCATAATGTCCAGAAATGTGGAATCACTTTCTTTTACATCTGAAACTAATATAACATTGTATGTAAACTGTACTCCAATGATATATTTTTAAAATATTATGTATGTGGGAGGGGGCAAGATGGCAGAGAAGTAGGAGATGCTGTCTCAACCTGTCCCCTAAAGTGAGCTGATTATCTACCAAAACACTCTGAACACCCATGAAATCAGCCTAATATGTAGGATTATACACTTCTGGATCTCTATGGGGGCAGAAGACACCAGTGGTGAGTTAAAGCAGTGGAGTTTGAATGATCGGATTGGTATCTGAGCATAAACAGAAGGGGGAGGAAGCCACCAGAAGCAACCCATTGGAAAGTAATGTCCTAATATGAGAGTGCCCTGTGATTGGGAATGAACATTAACTTGGAGTCTGGATAAAAGCACTCAAAAAGATCAAAAGATCTTAAGGGACAACTGGTGGAAATGGGCGGTCATGGGCAGAGGCTTAAGCCCTTGGACCCAGGATGGCCACTGCTGGCAACCATCCAGGCCAGAGAGGGGGCGGTGAGGCCTCCAGGCCATGATCCCTGAGCCAACAGTGGGCATGAAAATCTGGGTGGATGCCAGCCAGCACTCTCTCGAATCACAGCCTTTTGCACTCTGCACACATGTTGTGTGACTGGGGTCTGAGCTGCGCTCCACATGCTCCCCTGAGAGAGGTCTGTGCAGGAACTAACTAGTGGTCTCTGGGACAGGCCAAGAGTCTGAACATTCCCACCCCAGGGGGGTATGAAAATCTCAGTGTGCTAGCTCTGGTTGGAATCTCTCTGGCATTCTGGAACTGCCCAGACAGCAGCCCAGCAAAGGCAGCCACTGTAAGCGGGCTCTCTGGACCAATATCTCTAATGGTTTAACTATCATTGGGGTGCAGAGACAAGTGGGAGCACTTGCGACCCATGAGAGGGTGGCTGGAGACATGCTCTGCTGGTGGGAGGTAGCAGAGGGGGAGTCTGTGTGCTGTGGACCACCCAGAGGGGAACAGACTGAGGCTTCTCTCTGAGACAGAGTTCTGGGTGCAGTTTGCTTTCCTCTAAACCTCTGAATATCAGCCAAAAGCCACCAAGGGGAAAAAACAAACAAACAAAAACAAACAAACAAAAACAACAAAAAACAAGCAAACCCAAAAACCCCCGGGGGTGGGGGGGAACACCTGAAAAACTGGTTTCCTCAGAGCCCAGCCACTTCACAGGGGAAAGGAGGACTCAACCCAAGCAAGACTGCCTGAAAAACCACATGGCAGTACCCCCCCCAGAAAGCAAGCCAAAAAAGCAAGAGGACAACTACTGCAGGGTCCCCCATAAAACTGTAAAACCCCAATATCAGGGGAAAAGAAGATATTAACCTCCTGGTATTGCTCTAAAACCTGACTATTTCATAGATAGAACTTTAATTTCTAATGTATCCCCACTATTCTCATTCTTTTTATTTTATTTTTTTAAACCTATTTACCATCTCAATGAGAGGTTCAATACAACAAATTCCATAATAACTTTTTTTTTAATTTTATTTTTTTAAAAACATATAATATATTTTTATCCCCAGGGGTACAGGTCTGTGAGTCCCCAGGTTCACACACTTCACAGCACTCACCATAGCACATACCCTCCCCAATGTCCATAACCCCAACCCCCTCTCCCAAAACCCTCCCCCCATCAACCCTCAGTTTGTTTTGTGAGATTAAGAGTCACTTATGGTTTGTCTCCCTCCCAATCCCATCTTGTTTCATTTACTCTTCTCTTACCCCCTTAACCCCCCATGTTGCATCTCCTCTCCATCATATCAGAGAGATCATATGATAGTTGTCTTTCTCCGATTGACTTATTTCGCTAAGCATGATACCCTCTAGTTCCATCCACGTCGTCGCAAATGGCAAGATTTCATTTCTTTTGATGGCTGCATAGTATTCCATTGTGTATATTTACCACATATTCTTTATCCATTCGTCTGTTGATGGACATTTAGGTTTTTTCCATAGTTTGGCTATTGTAGACATTGCTGCTATAAACATCCGGGTGCACGTGCCCCTTCGGATCACTACGTTTGTATCTTTAGGGAAATACCCAGCAGTGCAATTGCTGGGTCATAGGGTAGTTCTATTTTCAACATTTTGAGGAACCTCCATGCTGTTTTCTAGAGTGGTTGCACCAGCTTGCATTCCCACCAACAGTGTAGGAGGGTTCCCCTTTATCCGCATCCTCGCCAGCATCTGTCATTTCCTGACT
>NW_019155150.1:0-7255 GCF_002288905.1 Enhydra lutris kenyoni | reverse complement strand
GCAAGTCCTGGTTCCCGTGGGAGGGTATGAGTGGCTTCCTTGAAAAATTCAGTGGGCTTCTAGAGAACTGAACGCTGCTCCCCCAAAACCAATAGGCTCTATGTCTGGTCCCTGTGATGAGAAGGGTGTTTGGTTAAGAGACCTCCCCTGTGACAGAGAGGGAGAGGAGAACGTGCATGATGCCATTTGAGTCCCTCCTTGATCTTCCAGGTGTCAAGACAGCCCTTAATACAGAATCTTAATTTCAGGCCTTATGCCACAAGAGTGTACAACAAAGTGATTCTTACCTTATGTAAAGGTAAGTTGTATTCCTCTATGCTAGCAATGAATATGTGGGCTCCACAATCAAACACACATTCACAATTTCTTGTACAAAGAAACTACTTCGGGATAAATCTAACAGTGCATGTCCAGACATCACATGCTGAAATCTATTTAGCAATGATACAGGAAATCGAAGATATAAATACATGGAGAGATACACCATGTTCGTGATTTGGAAGACTAAGCGTTGTAAAGATGTCGATTCTCCCCAGACTGATAGAGTTAATGCCGTTCCTTTCAAAGTCCTGTCAGCCTTGTTTGTTTTTGTTGAGATAGACAAAAATATTCCAAAATGTATGTGGAAGGACAAAGGCATTAGCTTCAAAAACAATTTTGAAAATAATACTAATGTGGGAACACAGTCTACGGAGATTCAGAACTTATTAGTAGTTATAATAAGGAAGACTGTGTGGTATTTGCAGGACAGACACATAGAACAGAGCAGAACGAAGAACCCAGGAATAGTCCCCACAAATAAGCCCAACTGCATTTTGAAAAAGGCGCTAAAGCAACTCCATGGGAGAAGGCTGGGTTTTGTACTGCCTACAGCCTTCTAAAGCTTGTGATGAAGTCAGAGAGGACAAACTCAGCAAACAGAAAAACTCAGTAGAGCAAACAGACAAACTCAGAAAACAGCAGCAGCAGAGAAGGAGGATGGTGGTGTGACCCAGGCCGTCCGAGGTTGGAATGGGGAAGGAGAGAGAGTGTGCTCCCGGGGTTGTGTGGGCGGGGCCCAAACAGCTATCCCGTGATGCTTTGCGAAGGCCGAGGGAGCGGGGAAACTGTCCAGTCAGCGTGTGGGCACAGGCGCCAATGAGCAGGAAGGCTGTTGGGACAGCTGACGTGGGCGGGTCACCGAGATGCCTAGGCTGAGCGCGGGGCGACCAGCTTCCATTTTCCAGCCTTCTGTGAGGCTTGCTTCTTGCCTGGCATCTGAAGATCCCGCTTCCTTGCCCCGGTGGGTGCAGAACCTCCAGACCCATGACCACTGGCCGGAGGGCGCCCTTTTTCGCCTCCTGTACTTCCTCCTCAAGGTCAACGCAAAGGATGAGGGAGTGAGCGGCCCCTGGGATGATGCTTCTCTGCGCAGAGGTACCTGTGGGGCATGATGTCAGGACCCCGTGTCCCTGGGGGGCTGGGGCTTTGCTGGGAGGCAGCCTGTGTCTCAGGAATACACTGGATTGCCAAAAGGTATCTGTCAGCTCCTCCGCCCCTCGTTTCGCACCTGTGAGGAGCCCGGAGCAGGGCTTCATTTATGGAGCTGCTAATTATCTCACGTGTGTTGTGAGAAAGGGGAAGAGGGAATGTGGCCTGAACCAGGCACATGGGCTTTCGGCCTTCTTGGGGCTCAAGTCCTGCTGAAAGACCGACGTGAAGCAAGTCAGTGTAGTGTTGATGGGGGAGAAGTTCCGGTTCCCCCTCTTGAAGAGTTACATTCCACTAGGGGTTGTCAGGGTCCCCACTGTGCCCCTGAGATAGGGCCAATCAGGTGTGTGTGTGTAGGGGGAATGGCCTTCCTTTTGGGTGGGTGGTGGGCATTAAGTGACTGGAAAGCATGATCAATAGGACTGACAGGATGTGTGAGGGGCTCACCACCTGGTTGGAAAAGACATGAAGGAAATAATGACCCGTGAAATTCATCATTACTGTTTTGCATTGAGTGCTGAGAAATACAGTGTGCGTTAGAGTTTGTCCTTTACTGGGTAGTGTTTAAGCTGAGACCAGAAAGCTAAGAAATAAAGGCGGATGTGGGAAGGTGTTCAGTTAGAGCAGGGAAGGATGTGTACTGTTACAGGAACTGAGAGAATGTCCTTGAAGCTGGGGCCACGTGGGGACTGTAGGGTGGGGAAAACCAAGGTTTGGGGTGAAGACTTGGACTTTTTGTAGGTTCTTGGAGACTAATCATAGTGATTTAAAACATGATGTCCAGACCCAAGCTGATCCTAGCTCTGCCTCTTACGAGCCGTGTTACTAAACCATTGTAGGTCTCAGTTTCCTGATGGGAGAAATGGGGGTTATAATAATCCCACTTCATAGATGATTGTAAAGATGAAGTGATATTTAACGTTAATAAAACACTCAGAGCCATGTCTGACATGTAGTAGGTGTCGGTGGTTGATTCAAGAAATAAATAGGGGCGCCTGGGGGGCTCAGTGGGTTAAAGCCTCTGCCTTCGGTTCAGGTCATGATCCCAGGGTCCTGGGATCCAGCCCCACATTGGGCTCTCTGCTCAGCAGGAGCCTGCTTCCCCCTCTCTCTCTGCCTGCCTCTGCCTACTTGTGATCTCTCTCTGTCAAATAAATAAATAAATAAAATCTTTAAAAAGTTAAAAAAAATACATACATAGATAAGTTTTGAAGACCCGGAGGCAGTCTGTGGTGACATTTGTGAACTTAAATGGATTCTACTGAACTTCATTTCTTCTCCAGCTTTCAGGTGCTGTTGACCACACTGTGTCAATTCAACATGCTGTTGAATTAGAAGTAATTTTTCTCATATCGACAGTTATTTGCCAAGAGAATCCGAAGTGCCATTGAAATGATGAGAGGGAAATACAATGCTTTTCAGTAGCATATCACAATTAGGTGTATTTAAAATTTCCTGATGAATTGATTTATTTAGTATTTGTTGGTAACACTTTGTGCAAACTAACTTAACGTAAATTGACTGTAGAGTAATTCAGACTCAGAATAAGGACAGAGAGGTAGTAGAACTAGAGCTTTGGCTTTCCTTGACTCTCTGTGGTATAGCTTTTATAGTTTCTCTGTTCTTCTCTGTTTCCAATGCCTTCCTGTGTCTGCTGCCTAAGCGTCGTAGGGGAAGTTTGGGTTTAGAATTGGAGAGACTAAATCGTTGTACCCAACCCAAAGTGCAAATCAGCAAAGCTCGAAGGACTTTTTTTTTTTTTTAAAGATATTCATTTGTTTGTTTGAGGAACAGAGTGAGAAACAGAACAGGAGCTGGGGAGAGGACCAGAGGGAGAAACCGAGTCTCTGCTGAGAGGGGAGCCTGATGTGGGTCTTATTCCAGGGACTCCAGGATCATGAGCTGAGCCGAAGGCAGGTGCTTACCTCACTGAGCCAGCCTGGCACCCAGCCTGTGGGGCTTTTTAAAAGAAAAGACAGATGCTTACGTCCTACTCTAGACTCACCGAGTCAGAGCCGTGTGGGATAGGCCCCAGGGTACAAGGACCAAGCATGTTTGCCATCTGGATGTGTTTCATGACAGCTTTTTCGGCACTGGGCTTTCTGTCATCTGAAGAATCATGCAGTGAGATTGGGAGGACCCATAAATTAACGTTTGATGACATTTAGCAGGGCTCTGTCCTTCAGGGTCTGGGATATCGTGATCTGCATGTTTGGTGAGGTGTGTTACACCCTTAGCTCTTGTCAGAAAGTTATGGATTCTTTTTTCTTTTGATTTGTTTATAAATTTTATGTATTTAACAGAGAGCGAGCCAGAGAGCANCTACTGAACTTCATTTCTTCTCCAGCTTTCAGGTGCTGTTGACCACACTGTCAATTCAACACGCTGTTGAATTAGAAGTAATTTTTCTCATATCGACAGTTATTTGCCAAGAGAATCCAAAGTGCCATTGAAATGATGAGAGGGAAATACAATGCTTTTCAGTAGCATATCACAATTAGGTGTATTTAAAATTCCCTGATGAATTGATTTATTTAGTATTTGTTGGTAACACTTTGTGCAAACTTGCTTACTTAACGTAAATTGACTGTAGAGTAATTCAGACTCAGAATAAGGACAGAGAGGTAGTAGAACTAGAGCTTTGGCTTTCCTTGACTCTCTATGGGATAGCTTTTACAGTTTCTCTGTTCTTCTCTGTTTCCAATGCCTTCCTGTATCTGCTGCCTAAGCGTCGTAGGGGAAGTTTGGGTTTAGAATTGGAGAGACTAAATCGTTGTACCCAACCCAAAGTGCAAATCAGCAAAGCTCGAAGGACTTTTTTTTTTAAGATATTCATTTGTTTGTTTGAGGAACAGAGTGAGAAACAGAACAGGAGTTGGGGAGAGGACCAGAGGGAGAAACCGAGTCTCTGCTGAGAGGGGAGCCTGATGTGGGTCTTATTCCAGGGACTCCAGGATCATGAGCTGAGCCGAAGGCAGGTGCTTACCTCACTGAGCCAGCCTGGCACCCAGCCTGTGGGGCTTTTTAAAAGAAAAGACAGATGCTTACATCCTACTCTAGACTCACCGAGTCAGAGCCGTGTGGGATAGGCCCCAGGGTACAAGGACCAAGCATGTTTGCCATCTGGATGTGTTTCATGACAGCTTTTTCGGCACTGGGCTTTCTGTCATCTGAAGAATCATGCAGCGAGATTGGGAGGACCCATAAATTAACGTTTGATGACATTTAGCAGGGCTCTGTCCTTCAGGGTCTGGGATATCGTGATCTGCATGTTTGGTGAGGTGTGTTACACCCTTAGCTCTTGTCAGAAAGTTATGGATTATTTTTTCTTTTGTTTATAAATTTTATGTATTTAACAGAGAGCGAGCCAGAGAGCANTTTGTTTATAAATTTTATGTATTTAACAGAGAGCGAGCCAGAGAGCATAAGCAGGGGGAACGGCGGAGGGCGAGGGAGGAGCAGGGAGCCCAACAAGAGGCCAGATCCCAGGACCCTGAGATCAGGACCTGAGCTGCTACCAAGAGTCAGATGTTTTGCCAAACTGAGCCACCCAAGCGCCCTTACAGGACCTGATGCCTTAGGAAAATAAATTGCAAGGGTAAAGAAAGAGGAGGGAGAAAGTGAGGCCTGTAATTAAAAGAGGCTTGAGAGACCTGTTAACCAATTGCAAGGTATGGGTCTTATTCTCACTCATGATTTAACAAATACATAGAGTCAAGATATTTATGAGATAATCAGCTAAATTTGTTTTTTTTTTAAGATTTTATTTATTTAGAGAGCGATCACAAGTAGGCAGAAGGGCAGGCAGAGAGAGAGGAGGAAGCAGGTGCCCCGCTGCACAGGGAGCCCGACGCGGGGCTCGATCCAAGGACCCTGGGATCATGACATGAGCTAAGGGCAGAGGCTTTAACCCACTGAGCCCCCAGGCACCCCAATCAGCTAGATTTGAACTGTGACTTGACATGTCATGATATTGAGAAATTATTTTGAAATGTTTAAAGAGTGAGGATAGTTTTGTGGGTATATCTATGTGTGTGTCCATCAAGGGCAGTTTTGCTCCCTAGGAGATGTTTGGCAACATCTAGGACATATTCGGTGGTCATAAGCACGAGTGAGGAAGAGGCTCTCCGCATCTCATGTATGGAGACCAGGGGTGCTGCTAAGCATCGTAGTATGCTCAGGACAGCGCCCTCAGCAAGGAATGATGGGGCGCAAGATGTGGGTCATGCCAAGGTTGTGAAAGCCTGTTCTGGAGACCGGTGTTGATGTAGCCATGGGTCCAATGATCGGATGAAGATATTTGTTTCAAAATGTCATGGGGGCTGTGGGGATGGGCTATGAGTTGAGAATTATTTAAGTTAGTGATGGGAGTTCCTTATACCATTCTCTCTACTTGTGTGTATATGTATCTATCTGTATGTTTATATCGTGTGTGTGTGTGTGTGTGTGTGTGTGTGTGCAGTATGTGTGTATATTATATACAATTGTATATTTCCAAAACAAAAGCTCACAAGCTTGCTACGGGTGATGTAGAGTCTGTGTTCACGTGGCGTCTGGTGCCAGCAGGTGGGGAGGGTGGACAAGCTGAGACGGTGGGTTCGCAGGAGCGGCAGCAGTGGCGTCCTTAGCAGGCTCAGTCTGCAGTGGAATGTTGGTGGTGTCTGGCTGTCGAGCTTCTCTGTATCCCTGTTTTTTTTTTTTTTTTCATTTTTTTGTCTTGTTCTTTGGCCTTCCTAATAGCCTTTCAATAAATTCTTTTTCTATTAAATTCAGTCAGAATCAGTTTCTGTGAAGCAAGAATTCTGACTTACACAAGAAAAGGGTGAAGCTGATGTATAGAGAAAAGGTGATCTGACAGACTGTGGGAGGAGAGAGAGGAATTAGGAGAAAGAGATATATAAAAAATATATGTTCATTTATATATCTAACAACTAAAATTTACAGAGTGTGTATATAGATAGATAGATAGATAGATCTATATGCACATACATATGTATATAATATTTGAGAGAAAGAGAATCTCATGGTTTCTGTTTTTCTTGTTCTTAACTTCTATTCCTCTCAAGACCACAGTTTAATTCTTGTCCAGGGATAGTATGAGATAGCCCCATATTTCTTTATATAAGAAACTCTCCTTTCTACTTAAATAAATGCAAGTGGTCTTCTGTCACCTATAACCCACAGAAGCTCAGCATAGTTTAGATGATGACGTACTCACCTAACCACCTTTTTGCTATACCTGCATTTGCTCACCTCTGTGCAGAGGTTCCACAAATGTCTGTTTAATGGGCACATGATTGTCATTTGGCTCTAGACAAGGAACGAATGTGCTGTTCATGGCAGCAGAGGCACTCTGGTCTTCTTGGCCTTTCAAATAATCATTGTAAGTGGAAACACTTATTGAGAGTTCATTCTGTTGATCCTGCCCGTCTTTCATAGTTCTGCAAACAAGCCTCAGTCTCTCTGAACACCTCTGACTGTAGAGTCCTCAGTCCTTGGGTTTGTGCGGCACAAGGAATGAATGAATCCAGCGGGGTCCCTTGAGAGACAGCCTGCCGGCCTTTCCTGGTGGGTGCTATACCGACAGACAGAGGCCATTCCAACTTCATTGAGGAAGGTGACATATAAGTTGGAAGGGTGTACAGGCAGGGTAGTCTGGGTTTTCCGAGAACAGGCTTTGAGTCAAATAGCCTTAGACTATCACCCAAGCTCTACCCCGTGCTCCTGTGCTTCCTTAGGCATGTTATTTGACCTCTCTATGCCTCGGTTTCCTCGTCTGTAAAAT
>NW_019155149.1:0-7264 GCF_002288905.1 Enhydra lutris kenyoni | reverse complement strand
TTCTGATGTCCATTAGCATGGTAAATTCTTTTCCACCCCCTCACTTTAAATCTGGAGGTGTCTTTGGGTTTAAAATGAATTTCTTGTAGGCAACATATAGATGGGCTTTGTTTTTTTATCCATTCTGATACCCTGTGTCTTTTGATTGGGGCATTTAGCCCATTAACATTCAGGGTAAGTATTGAGAGATATGAATTTAGTGCCATTGTATTGCCTGTAAGGTGACTGTTATTGTATATTGTCTCTGTTCCTTTCTGATCCTCTACTTTTAGGGTCTCTCTTTGCTTAGAGGACCCCTTTCAATATTTCCTGTAGAGCTGGTTTGGTGTTTGCAAATTCTTTCAGTTTTTGTTTGTCCTGGAAGCTTTTAATCTCTCCTTCTATTTTCAATGATAGCCTAGCTGGATATAGTATTCTTGGCTGCATGTTTTTCTCATTTAGTACTCTGAATATATCATGCCAGCTGTTTCTGGCCTGCCAGGTCTCTGTGGATAAGTCTGCTGCCAATCTAATATTTTTACCATTGTACGTTACAGACTTCTTTTCCCGGGTTGCTTTCAGGATCTTCTCTTTGTCACTAAGACTTGTAAATTTTACTATTAGGTGACGGGGTGTGGACCTATTCTTATTGATTTTGAGGGGGGTTCTCTGAATCTCCTGGATTTTGATGCTTGTTCCCTTTGCCATATTGGGGAAATTCTCTCCAATAATTCTCTCCAATATACCTTCTGCTCCCCTCTCTGTTTCCTCTTCTTCTGGAATCCCAATTATTCTAATGTTGTTTTGTCTTATGGTGTCACTTATCTCTCGAATTCTGCCCTCGTGGTCCAGCAGCTGTTTGTCCCTCTTTTGCTCAGCTTCTTTATTCTCTGTCATTTGGTCTTCTATATCGCTAATTCTTTCTTCTGCCTCATTTATCCTAGCAGTGAGAGCCTCCATTTTTTATTGCACCTCATTAATAGCGTTTTTGATTTCAACTTGGTTAGATTTTAGTTCTTTTATTTCTCCAGAAAGGGCTTTTATATCTCCCGAGAGGGTTTCTCTAATATCTTCCATGCCTTTTTCGAGCCCGGCTAGAACCTTGAGAATCGTCATTCTGAACTCTAGATCTGACATATTACCAATGTCTGTATTGATTAGGTCCCTAGCCTTTGGTACTGCCTCTTGTTCTTTTTTTTGTGGTGAATTTTTCCGTCTTGTCATTTTGTCCAGATAAGAGTAGATGAAGGAGCAAGTGAAATACTAAAAGGGTGGCAACAACCCCAGGAAAATATGCTTTAGCCAAATCAGAAGAGATCCCAAATCGTGAGGGGGGAGAAAGGGGATAAAAAGAGGTTCAGAAAGAAGAAAAGAAAAAAAAAAAGAAAGAAACAATTAAAAAAAGAAAACCAATAAAGAAAAAATATAAGAATGAAAAAAAATATATATATTAGATAAACTAGTTAAAAAACGTTAAAAAAGAAAAGGGTAAAAGTTAAAAAAATTTAGCAGAAGAAGAAAAATAAATTGAAAAGGAAAAAAATTAAATTAACTGCAAGGCTAAAGAATCATGGGGAGAAAGCCATGAGTTCCGTGCTTTGCTTTCTCCTCCTCTGGAATTCCGCTGCTCTCCTTGGTATTGAAACTACTCCTTGATAGGTGAACTTGGTCCTGGCTGGGCTTCGTGTCGATCTTCTGGGGGAGGGGCCTGTTGTAGTGATTCTCAAGTGTCTTTGCCCCGGGCGGAGTTGCACCGCCCTTACCAGGGGCCTGGCTGAGTAATCCGCTCGGGTTTGCTTTCGGGAGCTTTTGTTCCATGAGCGCTTTCCGTAGAGTTCCGGAGGGCGGGAATGCTTCCAATTTCCCTCAACTCCCTTCTCCTCTCCATCTCCTCATAAAATCTATCTATGAAAAACCCAGAGCGAATATCATTCTCAATGGGGAGAAGCTGACAGTCTTCTCTCTGAGATCAGGAACACAACAAGAATGCCTACTTTCACCACTCTTATTCAACATAGTACTAGAAATCCTAGCAATAGCAATCAGACAACAAAAAGAAATAAAATGTATTCAAATTGGCAAAGAAGAAGTCAAATTCTCTCTCTTTACAGATGACATGACACTTTATATGGAAAACCCAAAAGACTCCACCTGAAACTACTAGAACTGATACAGCAATTCAGTAATGTGGCAGGATACAAAATCAATATACAGAAATCAGTTGGTTTCTTATACACTAACAATGAAAATACAGAAAGGGAAATTAGAGAATTGATTGCATTTACTATGGCACCAAGAACCATAAGATACCTGGGAATAAACCTAACCAAAGAGGTAAAGGATCTCTACTCAAGGAACTACAGAACACTCATGAAAGAAATCGAAGAAGACACAAAAAGATGGAAAAGCATTCCATGCTCATGGATTGGAAGAATAAACATTGTTAAAATATCTATACTGCCCAGAGAAATCTATGCTTTTAATGCTATCCCAATCAAAATTCCATTGGCATTTTTCAAAGTGCCAGAACAAAGTATCCTAAAATATTTATGGAATCAGAGGAGACCCCGAATTGCTAAGGAAATATTGAAAAAGAAAAACAGGGAGACAAGATGGCGGGGAAGTAAGAGGAGGCGCTGTTTCAACCTGGACCCTAAAGTGAGCTGATTACCTACCAAAGAACTCTGATCACCCATGAAATCAGCCTGAGATCAGAATTACACACATCTGGATCTCTACGGGGGCAGAAGATGCCAGTGGGCAGGTAAAGCAGAGTGGGAACGTTGGACTGATATTGGAAGATAAACAAAAGGAGCCACCAGAAGAGACCCATTGGAAAGTAATACCCCAATACTAGTGCCCTGCACTGGGGACCAGCGTTAACTTGGAGCCTGGTTGAAAGCACTCAAAAAGAGCAAAGGATCGCAGGGAGAAATTGTGGGAATCAGGGCAGTTAGGGACAGGGGCTTAAGTCCCCGGACCCAGGACAGCCACCCCTGGCACTGAGCCAGAGAGAGTGCGGCGGAGAAACCAGGACTTGGTCCCTGACCCACCAGTGTGCCTGAGAGTGCATGGGGTCCGGCTCCCATGAGGGGCTGGGAGCCTCGCCAGCCGGCAGAAGCACAGACTTTTTACAGTCCCCATGTGAGTGCCATGCTGTGCTATCAGAGTCTGAGCCGCGCCCCGCATCGTCCCCTGAGAGAGGTGTGTGCAGGCACCAGCCAGGAGCTCTTGGACCTGGAAAGACCAGCCACTCCCAACCCTGGGCCAGCGGGAAAATCTCAGTGTGCGATCACTGCTTGGAACCTCTCTGGCAGTCCAGAGCTGCCCAGACAACCCCTGCTGTCATGGTTTTGGGTACAAGTAGGAGTTCCTGTGTCCCCAGGGACCACGACTCAGAACGTGCTTTGCCAGCAGCCGAGGGGGAACTTATGTGCTCTGGAGCACTCACAGGTGTACAAACTGAGGCTTCTCTCTGATAGGGACGTCTGGGTGCAGTTTGCTTTCCTCCAAACCTCCAAAAACTATCAAAAGCTGTCAAGGCAAGAGAAAACAACAACAACAACAACAACAACAAAAATGAACAAACAAACATAAAAGCCTCCAGAGAACAAAAGCCTGAAAAAACGGTTTCCTCAGAGCCCACTCCCTTGAGGGGGGCTGGAGGACTTAACTCAGGGAACATTGCCTAAAAACCCACGTGGCAGGCCCCTCCCCCGGAAAGCCAACCAGGAAAAAAAATAAAAAAGGAAAAAAAAAAGACTACAAGAGAACAACCACCACTACTTCATAGATACCACTTTTAGTTTTAATTCGTTCCCACTATTCTGGTTCATTTTTTTTTTTTATATATAGATAGTTTTCTAACCTATTTACCATCACAGTGAGATGTCCAGTACATCAAATTCCATAATAACCTTTAACCTGAACTTTTTGATACATATACCCGTTTTTCTTTTGCTTTTCTATTTTTAAATTAAAAAAAATTAGTTTAGTTTAGTTTAGTTTATTCTTTTCTATTTTTATTTTTTAAACATCCATGTAGAGTTAAACTTCAAAGTAATCCCCTTTCCCCAATTAATGTTACCCCTATAGCTAAACAAATTTTTAATCCCCCTTTATCTTAGGAAAGTTGAGTCTTTTAACAAAGATTTCAAGATACATTCAAGAAGAATCAAAATAACCTTCCTCGCCCACACTGAGAACTTATAACCACTCTCCCATTTTTTTCTTCTGCCAGTGTTTCTGTGTATTTGTGTTTGTCCTGATAGTATATAAATCTTATACTTGGGGTTCTTTTTGACGAGGCATCTTCTTTTTTACTTCTATATTTGCATATATACAAATATATATATACATATATGTGTATATATGTATATATATATATATACATATATATATATTTCTCTTGTCATATACTTTTATCAGTCTTTTTGTTTGTCTGTTTTTGTTTGTATACTTCATAAATCTTACCTTGTGGCCCATTTGGGCTGAGCCTTCTCTTTTATCTTTCTTTTTTTTCCTGTCTCTCTCTCTCTTTTTTCGTTTTCTTTTCTTTTTTCTGTCTTTCTTTTTTCTTTCTTTTGGGTGGGGACTCCTGATTTCTCAGAAACATTCCAGGGTGCACCTTGACTGCACCATGGTTGATACATCCAGCTACATCTGTTCAGCCATCTCTCACTAAAATGACTAGGAGGAGGAATGCCCAACAGAAGAAAAATTCAGAGGATGGGCCTTCTGCAACAGAGCTAATGGCTATCAACATAGACAATATGTCAGAAAGGGAATTCAGGCTAACAATTATCCAGGCATTAGCTAGGTTGGAGAAAGCCATGGATGACCAAACGGAATTGATTAGAGCAGAACTGAAAGCGACCAGGGATGATGTATACAATGTTAGGGCAGAACTGAAAGCCACCAGGGATGATGTTCACAATGCTCTCAATGAGTTTCAATCTAATCTAAATTCTCTCAAAGCTAGGGTAACTGAGACAGAAGATAGAATTAGTGATCTGGAGGACAAACAGATAGAGAGAACGGATCAGGAGGAAGCCTGGAACAAACAGCTTAGAAACCACAAAAACAGAATCAGGGAAATAAATGATGCCATGAAACATTCCAATGTCAGAATTATTGGAATCCCTGAAGGGGAGGAGAAAGAAAGAAGTCTAGAGATATAGTGGATTTTCCCAATCTTGCGAATGGAACCAGTGTTCATGTATTAGAGGCAGAACGATCTCCCACCAAGATTATAGAGTCTAAAAAAAATCAAGGCACCTGATAGTAAAATTGAGAAATCATAATTGTAGATACAATCTCTTGAAAGCTCTAGGACAAAGAGGCTACTTACATACAGAGGAAAGCCCATCAGAATAATGGCAGACCTGTCCACAGACACCTGGCAAGCCAGAAAGGGCTGGCAAGATATATTCAGGGCACTAAATGAGAAGAACATGCAGCCAAGAATACTTTATCCAGCAAGACTGACATTCAAAATAGATGGAGAGATAAAGAGTTTCCAAGACCCGCAAGGCTTAAAAGACTATGCAACCACCAAGCTGACACTGCAGGAAATATTAAAGGGGGTTCTATAAAAGAGGGAAAATCCTAAGAATATCATTGAACAGAAATATAGAGACAATCTACAGAAAGAAAGACTTCAAAGGTAACACGATGTCAATAAAAACGTATCTATCAATAATCACTCTCAATGTGAATGGCCTAAATGTGCCCATAAAATGACACAGGGTTGCAGATTGGATAAAACAACAGGACCCATCCATATGTTGTCTACAAGAGACCCATTTTGAACCTAAAGATACACCCAGACTGAAAGTGAAGGGATGGAGAAGCATCTTTCATGCCAATAGGCCTCAAAAGAAGCCAGGGGTAATGATTCTCATATCAGATAAATTAGATTTTAAACTAAAGACTGTAGTCAGAGATACAGAAGGACACTACATAATTCTTAAAGGGGCTATCCACCAAGATGAACTAACAATTGTAAATATCTATGCCCCTAATATGGGAGCAGCCAATTACATAAGAAAACTATTAATCAAGATAAAGAGTCATGGGGTGCCTGGGCGGCTCAGTGGGTTAATGCCTCTGCCTTCGGCTCAGGTCATGATCCCGGGGTCCTGGGATTGAGCCCCACATCGGGCTCTCTGCTCAGCAGGGAGTCTGCTTCCCTTCCTCTCTCTCTGCCTGCCTATCTGCCTACGTGTGATCTCTGTTTGTCAAATAAATAAAAAAAATCTTAAAAAAATTAAAAAAAAGATAAAGAGTCATATTGATATGAATATATTAATAGCAGGAGATCTTAACACGCCTCTCTCAGTAATAGACAATCATCCAAGCAGAAAATCAATAAAGTAAAAGAGAATTGAATGACACATTGGACCAAATGGTCCTCATAGATATATACAGGATATTCCACCCTAAAACAACAGAATACACATTCTTCTCAAGTGCACATGGAACCTTTTCCAGAATAGACCACATACTGGGTCACAAATCAGGACTCAACTGATAGCAAAAGACTGAGATTATTCCCTGCATATTCTCAGATCACAATGCTTTGAAACTGGAGCTCAATCACAAGGAAAAGTTTGGAAGGAACTCAAACACCTGGAAGCTAAAGACCACCTTGCTTAAGAATGCTTGGATCAACCAGGAAATCAAAGAAGAACTTAAACAATTCATGGAAACCAATGAGAATGAAGACACTTCGGTCCAAAACCTATGGGATACAGCAAAGGTGGTCCTAAGGGGGAAATATATAGCCATCCAAGTCTCCCTCAAAAAAATAGAAAAATCCAGAACACACCAGCTGTGTCTACACCTTAAAGAACTGGAGAATCAACAACAAATTAAGCCAACTCCACACATTGGAGAGGGCACGGATTGCATAGAGCACTGGGTGTGGTGCAAAAACAATGAATACTGTTACGCTGAAAATAAATTTAAAAAATTAAAAAAAAAGAAGGGAAATAATCAAGATTAGAGCAAAGATCAATGAGGGAGAAACTAGAGATACAGTAGAATGTATCAATGAAACTAGAAGCTCATTTTTTGAAACAATCAATAAGATCAATAAACCATTGGCCACACTAATCCAAAACAAAAGAGAGAAAGCACAAATTAATAAAATTGTGAATGAAAAGGGAGAGATCACAACTGACACCAAAGAAGTAGAAACAATCATCAGGAGTTATTACCAACAGTTATATGCCAAGAAGTTAAGCAACCTCGATGAAATGGATGCATTCCTGGAAAACTATAA
>NW_019155148.1:0-7269 GCF_002288905.1 Enhydra lutris kenyoni | reverse complement strand
GCTATGGTGAGTGCTGTGAAGTGTGTAAACCTGGAGATTCACAGACCTGTACCCCTGGGGATAAAAATATATGTTTATAAAAATATAAAATTAAAAAAAAAAAACAACTTCTGGTGTACTATACCTGTCTAACAACATAATGAATTTCATTTAGCTTTTTGAATCTATGATTTGGTGTCTCAAAACATATTCAGACTTTCTTATCTAAACTTCATATCTCTTAACCTCTTTTTCATGTTTCCATGGTTGTTTTTGGTCTCTCTCCTCATATTCTCAATTATTTATTTTCCTAGTTAATTGTCACCTCTGCCATATCCAGTCCACTGTCTGACCTAGCCATAGGAATTTAAATTGGGGTAATTGCATTTTTAAATGCATTTTCTCTGGGTCTTTAAAAGATCTATTAAAATAATTAGTTTTTCATTATTTGAGAATATGGGTTTTTTTAATTCATTGAGGATTTTCTTTTTTTTTTTTTTTTTAAAGATTTTATATATTTATTTGACAGAGAGAGACACAGTGAGAGAGGGAACACAAGCAGGGGGAGTGAGAGAAGGAGAAGCGGGCTTCCCGCAGAGTGGGGATCCCAATGTGGGACTTGATCCCAGGACCCTGGGATCTTGACCTGAGTTGAAGGCAGATGCTCAATGACTGAGCCACCCTGGTGCCCAAGGATCTGCTTTTAAAAAGAAATAAAGGTTAAGGTTAGGGACCACTAATCAGACAATGAGAATGACTACATTTTTGTTCTTTTTTAAAAAAATTTTTAACTGTAAAATGTACAATGTGAAAGCCAGACAAACACCCCACTAAAAAGAAGTACTACAGGCCAGTGTCTCTGATGAACATGACTAGCAAATCAAATTGAATAATACATTAAAAGAAGTATTCACCATTATCAAGTGGGTTTTATTCCTATGTTGCAGGAGTGGTTCAATATTCACAGATCAATGTGATACACCACATTAATAATAGGATAAGAACCATATGATCCTCTAAATGGAGGCAGAAAAAGCACTTGACAAAATACAGCTTCTGTTCTTGATAAAAACCCTCAACGAAGTAGAGATAGAAGGAACCTACCACAATGTCATAAAAGTCATATAAGAAAGACCCACAGCTAATATAATCCTGAATTAGGAAAAACTGAGAGCTTTCCCCCTATGGTCAGGAACAAGATGGATATCCACTCTCACCATTACTATTTAACATAGTACTGGCAGTCTTAGCCTCAGCAATCAGACAACAAAAAGAAATAAAATGCATCCAAATTGTCAAGGAGGAAATCAAGCTTTCACTATTTGCAGATGACATGATACCCTATGTAGAAAACCTGAAAGACTCCTCCAAAAAAATTGCAAGAACTAATAAATGAATTCAGCAAAGTCACAGGACATAAAATCAATATACAGAAATCTGTTGTATTTCTATACACCAATGAAGCAGCAGAAAAAGAAATCAAGGAATTGATACCATTTGCAATTGCATAAAAAGTAATTAAATACTTAGGAATAAACCTAAACAAAGAGGTAAAATGTCTGTATTCAGAACATTACAGAACACTTATGAAAGAAATTGAAGAAGACAAAAAGAATTGGAAAAACATTCCATGCTTGTGGATTGGAACCAATGTTGTTAAAATGTCTATGCTACCAAAAGCAATCTACACATTTAACACAATCCTTATCAAAATACCACCTGTGTTTTTCACAGAACTAGAACAAACAATCCTCAAATGCATATGAAACCACAAAAGACCTTGAGTAGCCAAAGCACTGCTGAACAAGGAAAAACAAAGCTGGAGGCATCATGATTCTAGATATCAAGCTATACTACAGAACTGTAGTCAAGACTGTATACTATTGGCACAAAAACAGATATGTAGATCAATGGAACAGAAGAGAAAACCCGGAAATGGATCCACAACTACGTGGTCAACTAAGCTTCAATAATGCAGGAAAGAATATCCAATGGATATTCAACAAATGGTTTGGAAAAACTGGATAATGACATGCAGAAGAATGAAACTGGAGCACTTTCTTACACCATACATAAAAGTTAATTCAAAATGGCTGAAGGACTGAAATGTGAAATAGGAAACCACCAGACTCCTGGAGGAGAACATAGGCAGGAACCCCTTCGACCTTGGCCAGAGCAGCTTCTTACTAGACACATCACCAGAGGCAAGGTAAACAAAACCAAAAATGAACTCTTGGGACTTCATCAAGATAAAAAGCTTGTGCACAGTGAAGGAAACAATGAAATAAAAGGCAGCCTATGGAATGAGAGAAGATATTTGCAAATGGCATATCTGATAAAGAGTTAGTATCCAAAATCTATAAGGAACTTACCAAACTCAACACCCAGAAAACAAATAATCCAATTAAGAAATGGGAGGAAGATATCAGTAGACACCTTTACAAAGAATACATCCGGATGGCTAACAGACACATGAAAAGATATTCAACATCATTCACCATCAGGGAAATGCAAATCAAAACCACAATGAGATACCACCTCATGCCTGCCAGAATAGCTAAAATTAACAACGGACAAAATAACAGGTGTTGGCAAGGATGTGGAGAAAGGGGAACCCCCTTGCACTTTTGGTGGGAATGAAAACTCGTGCAGCTACTCCGGAAAACAGTATGGAGTTTCCTCAGAAAGTTAAAAGTAGAACTACCCTATGATCCAGCAATTGTACTACTTGTTATTTACCCAAAGGATACAAAAGTACAGATTCAAAGAGGTATAGTTCCCCTGATGTCTATAACAGCTTTATCAACAATAGGCAAACTATGGAAAGAACCCAAATGTCCATTGACTGATGAATGGATAGAGAAGATGTTATATATATGTACAATGGAATATTACTCAGCCATTAAAAAGAATAAAATCTTACCTTTTGCACAGATGTGGATGGAACTAGAGTGTATTATGCTAAGCAAAATAAGTCAGCCAGAAAAAGACAAATGAAACCATATGATTTCACTCATATGTGGAATTTAGGAAACAAAACAGATGAACATATGGGAGGGGAAAGAAGAGAGGGAACCAAATCATAAGAGACTCCTTTTTTTTTTTTTTAAGATTTCTTTTCTTTCTTTGAGAGAGAGAGAGAGACAGAGCATGAGCAGGGGGTAGGAGGCAGAGGGACAAGGAGAACCAGGCTCCTCGCTGGGCTTGGAGCCCAATGTGGGGCTCCATCCCAGGACCCTGAGATCATGACTGGAGCTGAAGCCAGTTGCTTAACTGACTAAGCCACCCAGGTGCACTTCAAACCATAAGAGACCCTTAAATATAGAGAACAAACACAGTGGTGATGGAGGGAGGTGCGTAGAGGATGGGCTAGATGGATAATGGGTATTAAAGAGAGCACTTGTTGTGATGAGCACTGGGTGTTGTATGTAAGTGATAAATCACTGAATTCTACTCCTGAAATCAATATTGCACTGCATGTCAACTGACTAGAATTAAAAAAAAAACCAAAACTCTAAAAAAAAAAATAAAATGTGCAGTGTGACGTGTTGATATTTGTATACATTGTGAAAGGATTCTCACAATCTAGTTAATTAATGCACTCTGCCCCCCACATATTTATTTATTTAGTGAGAACAGTTGTTTTAGTTTCTTAGCAAATTTCAATTATACAACACAGAATTATCAACTATAGCCACCATGTTACACATTAGATCTTCAAACCATATTCATGTTATAACTAAAAGCTTATGTCTTTCTCTCAGCCTCTACACATTTTCCCCACTCTCCAGCCTCTGCAACCACCATTCTGCTCTGTTTATATGAGTTCAACTTAAAAAAAAAACCTTTTGTAGATTCCACATATACATGGTATCATGCAGTATTTCTCTTTCTCTTGCTTGCTTTATTTAGCATAATGCCTTCCGAGTCTATTCATGTTCTTGCAAATGGTAAGATTTCCTTACTTCGAAAGCTAATTTCCATTTATATATACATATATATATATATATATATATGTATATGTATATTTACATATATATATATTTACTTTATCCATTCATCCATCAATGAAAACAGGCTTTTTCCTGTACCTTGGCTGTTGTGAATACTGCTGTTGTGAATACTGCTGTGAACATAGGAAGGATAGATATCTTTTTGAGATAATTTAATTTTCTTTGGATACATATACCAGAAGTGGGACTCATGGATCCTATGGTAATTCTATTTTTAATTTCTTGAGGAACCTCCGAACGGTTTTCAGTGGTAACTGTAACAGTTTACATTCCCACCAACAGTGAATTAGGGTTCCTTTCCTCCACATTCTCAGCAGCATTTGGTATCTCTTGGGTTTTTTTTTTTTTTTTCCTTTGGTACTAGACATTCTAACAAGCATAAAGTTATTTCTCACTATAGTTCTGGTGATTAGTGATGTTGAACACGTTTTCATGTATGTGTTTTTATGTCTTGGAAAAATGTTCAGGTCTTTTGACCATATTTCAATTAGGTTATCTAGCTATCTATTGAATTGCATGAGTTCCTTGTATATTTTAGATATTAACGACTTATTGATTACGGTTTGGAAATATGTTTTCCCCATTTCATAGGTTGCCTTTAAAAAAAATGTCATCACCCAGTGCTCATCACAAGGGCCCTCTTAAATTCCCATCACCTATTTTACCCATCTCCCCACCCACCTCCCCTCTGGTAACCATCAGTTTCTTTTCTCTAGCTAAGAGTCTGGTTCTTGGTTTGTTTGTCACTCTTTTTTTCCCTCTTTGTTCATTTGTTTTGTTTCTTAAGTCCAAATATGAGTAAAATCATATGGTATTTGTCTTTCTCTGACTGACTTATTTCACTTAGCTTTATACTCTCTAGTTTTTTTTGGTTTTGTTTTGTTTTGTTTTACATATAATGTATTATTTGCTTCAGGGGTACAGGTCTGTGAATCATTTGTCTTATGTAATTCACAGCACTCACCATAGCACATGCCCTCCCCAATGTCCATGACCAAGCTACCCTATCCCTCCCCTCCACCCCCCCAGCAACCCTCAGTTTGTTTCCTGAGATTGAGAGTCTCTTATGGTTTGTCTCCCTCCCAGTCCCATCTTGTTTCTTTTTTTCCCTTCCTACCCACCATGACCCCCTGCCCTGCCTCTCAAATTCCTCATATCAGATAGATTATATAATAATTTTCTTTCTCTGATGGGCTAATTTTGCTTAACATAATACTCTCTAGTTCTATCCACATCATTGTAAAAGGCAGGATTTTGGGCTTTTGATGGTTGCATAGTATTCCAGTGTATATACCTCATCTTTATCCATTCATCTATTGATGGATATCTAGTCTCTTCCCATCGTTTGGCTATTTTGGACATTGCTGCTATAAATATTTGGGTGCATGTGCCCCTTCAGATAAGTACACTTGTACCTTTAGGGTAAATACCCAGTAGTGCGATTGCTAGGTCATAGTATAGCTCTATTTTCAACTTTTTGAAGAAACTCCATGCTGTTTTCCAGAGTGGTTGCACCAGCTTGCATTCCCACCAATAGTGTAGGAGGGTTCCCCTTTCTCCACATCCTCGCTGACATCTGTCATTTCTTGACTTGTTAATTTTAGCCATTCTGACTGGTGTGAGGTGGTATCTCATTGTGGTTTTGATTTGTATTTCCCTGATGCTGAGTGATTAAAAAAAAAAAAAAGAATTGATAAGATAAGTTGGTTGAAAAAAAAAAAAAGAGGAAAGAATGTGAGCAGGCTGGAGACTAAAACAAAGCCATGCACTAGATTTAAGGTATATTTTGATCTGTTAGAAGAAACTGTATCCCAGAAGAAAGAAAAGCCTATATGTATACAAAAAGTAAGGTTAAATACAATGAAGGGATAGAATATAACAATGGAAATTAAAAAAGATTTTTAAAAAAGGTTTAGATAAGATAAAATAGTTTAAAAAGTTTAAAATAGGAAAGAGGAAAAATTTTAAAAACCGAATAAGAAGAAAATAAAATTAAAAATATTTAACTTTGAAAGACTAAAGAATCATGGGGGAAAAGCCATGAATTCTATGTGTTGCATTCCCTAGCTCTGGAGTTCTGCAGTTCTCACTGATTTGTTAACATGGTCTTGGCTGGATGTTCTTGCTGATCTTCTGGGGGAGGGGCCTGTAGCTGTGATTCTCAAATGTCTTTGCCTGAGGCAGAATTGCACTGCCTTTGCCAGGGGCCAGGCTAACTAATCTGCATAGTTTTGGTCTCGGGAGATTTTGTCCCCTGAATGCTTTCTGTAGAGCTTTGGAGGATGGGAACAATGATGCCAGTCTCCCAATCTCTGGCTGGAGGAGCCAAGAGCTCAGGGACCCACTCCTCAGTGCGCCCTGAGAGAAAAGCAGTCAATCTCTCATGTCTCCCTGGTCTCCAGCCTGTGTCCAAGCATTTCTACTTCTGGCGCAGGGATCTCTTTGGAGTCTCCAAACCCCTCAGATTCCTGCCTTCCTGTTCCTCCCAGAAGAGGAAGGTGAGTCTCCCCAGATCAGCGACTTGTGGGGTCCCTGTTCTTTGAGATCATAGTTTAAGGTAACCCCGAGCTGAGAGCCCCCTCCTCGGCTTCATCTCTGCTGCCAGCTTCCCTGCTCTGATACCTGGGAGCTCTGCCACACTCCGACACCCCTGGTCTTTCTGTGACCACACTGTTCCTGCGAGGGCTCTAACCCCTGCTTAGCCTCTGGAGTGAGGTCCCTCAGTGGAGCCGACTTCTAAAAGTTCTGATTTTGTGCTCTGTTGCTCCACCGCTTTCTGGGAGCCGGCCCCTCCCCCCACAGTCTATCTTCCTGTATATTGCCTCGGATTCACTTCTCCATACATCCGACCTTCCAGAAAGTGGTTGCTCTTCTGTTCCTAGAATTGCTGCTCTTCTTCTCTTCGATCTCCTGTTGAGTTTGTAGGTATTCAGAATGGTTCGATAACTATCTAACTGAACTCCTGGGACCCGATGATGTTTAGGTCTCCTCCTCTGCCATCTTGTTTCTTCTCCCTCTATACACCCTTATACTCTCTAGTTTTAACCACGTTTGTTTGTGTTTTTTTTTTTATGGCTGAAAAATATTCCATTTTATATATACCACATCTTCTTTATCCATTCCTCTATCAATGGACACTTGGGTTGCTTCCATATCTTGGCTATTGTTAAGTAATTCTGCAGTAAATATAGGGGTGCATGGATCCCTTTGAATTAGTCTTTTTGTAATCTTTGGTTAAAAACTCAGTAGTGCAAAAACAAAAACAAGAACAACCCCC
>NW_019155147.1:0-7273 GCF_002288905.1 Enhydra lutris kenyoni | reverse complement strand
GGGTGTGCTTTAAAGGGTTCTCAGGCTGAGGGTCACAAGGCCTGCTTTTGCCCCGCTGCACCTCCTGAGTCGGAGTGGTCACATGGGCCATGTAACTGGCTCCCACTCTAGAGTAGTACAACCATCTCAACATCCACATTCCTGCCATGAGGAAGGAGCAGTACTCTGCTGTGATTCAGGTTCTCCCATAGGCAGGGATTTGCGCTAACTTCTGGGGTCAGATACCTGCATACCCAGGTTCGCAGGAGATGACGGGCTCTGACCAAGACAGAGCCCACCTGCCAGATATGAGTCGCGCTATGTGGCTGGCTGAGAGGAGGCCGGGGCTTGGGCTGTGTCAGACAGAGCACCGGTTCACAGGGTGGCCTATGATATCAGGGTGCCCCTGAAGGCCATGTGGTTGGACGCTCAATGGGGGTTTTGGGCAGACCTGTAGGACATTTCTTCTTTCTGTTGGCCAGTTAGAAGGCAGCTTTGTGACTCCAGAATTCCCATGGTGGAGGGCCTGCTGGCAAAGCTTGTGAGGATCGAAATCTGAAAACACAATCTATGGTTATGTTCAATGCCGAGGGCATGACAGTTCCAATATGCAGCAGCTGTTTCAAGATATCCAGCACCTGAGGATGGGCGAGGGTGAGATGTCTGCTCACACTGGAATTTGTATCCATGATGGCCAACGAATGCTCGGGTGGCCTCAAGAAGCCTAGGAGGCTTATCCAACCTGAGGCTTGTGAGCTGCTCCAAACCGGAAGGTTTCCTTCTGTGGGACAGGGGATGTCAGGTTAGAGGTCTCCCACATGGAAAGATTCGACAGCAGAGCTCTCCGAATGGATGCCTGGAAACCCCACCTCGCGTTACCACAGCAGCCAAGGAAAAGGGCAACTTTGATCCGCTGCCTCTGGTTCGAAGTTCCAAATGATGTGAGATGACAGAGGTACTCAGTCTGACGGGACCCAATGCTGCTTGGTGTCCAGGGAGACCTTAGAATGTGGCTGTGGCTCTGGGGCCATGCAGGAATCTCCTAGGCTGAGGGTTGGTCCCCGTTCTCAAGAGCAAGGTTTCGTTCTCGAGACCAGAGGGATTCTATTGTATGGATAGGAGCCACACTTTGGGCCATAAGATGGTTTTCCAGAAGAGGCCTGAGTGACAGAGGCCTGGAAACCTAAGCTAGATATTGGATGAGGTTCTAGGGGCATGTCAGGTTCAATCTTCAGACTCAGGTCCATTGACGTGCGTTTCTTCCTGCAGGTAGGTGCTGAAGGTGTGTAAGTCAGACTGCACATTTTTCCAGAGCAGCCTATGAAATTGGTGTGGGTGCAGATGCCTTGAAGGTTTCTCCCATTCTGGAAGGTTTGGGCAACTGAGATGTGCAGAGTTCCCTCGGGAGAGCAGGCCCAGGGATGCTGTTTGGTTCTAGAGGTCCCATCCTGGAGGGCATGTGGTCACGGCTTTGGGAACCAAGTCTTCAGACAGCAACTCGGGGAAGACTTAGGAGCGAAGTTATGGCTGGCCCGATCTGCAGAACCTGAAAGCAGCTCCTCAGAATTTGAAATTCGGATGCCTAGGAGCAGTAGCAGAGGCTTTTCTATCTGGACTCTATATCTAGGATGGCCTCGGAATGATAGGTTTGCTCATGGGTCCATGGGAGGTTCTTCCTATCTGGGGTTTGTCCCCGGCTCCCAAGAGTTTGCTGTCTTTCTGGGGGAAGGGAAGAGTGCTGTTTTCCACGTCAGGGGTCCCGCCCAAACAAGGATTCCAGAGTGGGATTGTGGGTCACTTGGCCTGGACAACTCTACCAAGGGTTCGGATTTGGGCCAAGAGGCACAAGAGGCCTGCTCTCTGGCTTCCTGGTCCAGCCCCCAACAGGGTGTGCTTTAAAGGGGTCTCAGGCTGAGGGTTAGAAGGCCTCTTAGGGCCCAGCTGCACCTCCTGAGTTGGCGTGGTCTCATGGGCCATGTAGCTGGCTCCCACTCTAGAGGAGTACAACCATCTCCACATCCACATTCCTGCCATGAGGAAGGAGGAGTACTCTGCTGTGATTCAGGTTCCCCCATTGGCAGGGATTTGCGCTACCTTCTGGGGTCAGATACCTGCATACCCAGGTTCACAGGAGATGACGGTCTCTGACCAAGACAGAGTCCACCTTCAGGATATGGGTCGCGCTATGTGGCTGGCTGACAGGAGGCCGGGGCTCGGGCTGTGTCACACAGAGCATCGGTTCACAGGGCGGCCTATGATATCAGGGTGCGCTTGAGGGCCACGCTGCTGGACCCTCATCTGGGGATTCTGGGAAGACCCGTAGGGCATATCATCCTTCCGATGCGCAGGCAGAAGGCAGCTTTGTTTTTACAGAATTCCCAATACGGATGGCCTGCTGGCAAGGTGTGTGAGGTTGGAAGTCTGAAAACAAAGCTATGCTTATATTCAGTGCCGAGGCCATAACAGTTCCAATGTGCAGCGTCTGTTTCGAGATCTCAAGCACCTGAGGACGTTCGAGTGTGAGTTTTCTGCTCACGCTGGAAATTGTATCCATGATGGCCAACGAATGCTCGTGTGGCCTCAAGAAGCCTTGGCGGCTTTCCGAAGCTGCAGCTTGTGAGCTGCTCCAAACAGCAAGGTGTCCTTCAGCGGGACAGGGGAAGTCCAGTTAGAGGGCTCCAGGGTGCCCATATGGAAAGATTCGATAGCAGAACTCTCCGAATGGATGCCTGGAAACTCCACCTCCGTTACCACTGAGCCTAGGAACAGGGCAGCTTTGATCCAGTGGCTCTGCTTCGCAGTTCCAAGGGATCTGAGTAGACGGAGGTTCTCAGTCTGACTGGTCACAATGCTGCTTGGTGTCTAGGGAGACCTTAGAATGTGGCGATAGCTCTGGGGCCATGCAGGAACCTCCTAGCCTGTGGGTGGGACCCCTTTGCCAAGAGCAAAGTTTCCTTCTCGGTTCCAGAGGGTTATACTGTATGCCTCAGGGACCACACGTTGGGCCATATGTTGGTTTTCCAGAACAGGCCAGAGGGACAGAGGCCTGATAACATAAGCTAGGTTTTGGATGAGGTCTTAGGGGCATGTCAGGTTGAATCTTCGGACTCAGGCCCATTGACGTGCGTGTCTTCCTGGAGGTAGGTGCTGACGGTGTCTCATACTGCGACTTTTTTCCAGAGAGGCCTATGAAATTGGGGTGGGTTCAGGTGCCTTGCAGGTGTCTCCCATTCTGGATGGTTTGGGCAACTGAGACGGGCAGAGTTTCCTGGGGAGAGCATGCCCAGTGATGTGGTGTGGTTCTGGAGGTCCCATCCTGGAGGGCATGTGGTCAAGGCTTTGGGGACGAAGTCTTCTGACAGCAACTCGGGGAAGAATTAGGGGCGAGGTTATAGCAGGCCCGATGTGCAGACCCTGAAAGCAACTCCTCAGAATTTGAAATTCGGGTGCCAGGGAGGAAGTAGCAGAGGCTTTTCTCTCGGCACAGTTTACCTAGGAATGACTCAGAATAGACGGGTGACCACATGGGTCCATGGGATATTCTCCCTTTCTGGGGATTCTGCCAGGCTCCCAAGAGTTTGGTGTTTTTCTTGGGGAAGGGAAGAGTGTTCTTTTCCATCTCAGGGGTACTGCCCAAACAGGGATTCCAGAGACGGGTTGTGGGTCACGTGGCCTGGACAACCACACCAAGGGTTAGGATTGGGGTCTAGGGGCACAATAGGTTCTCTCTGTGGGATCCTGGTCCTGCCCCGACAGTCTGTGCTTGAAAGGGGTCTCAGGCTAAGATTCACAATGCCTGTTTGTGCCCAGTTGCCCCTCCTGAGTGGGCGTGGTCTCATGGGCCATGCAGGTGGCTCCCACTCGAAAACTAGTACTATCATATCAACATCCACTTTCCTGCCATGGGGAAGGAGGAGTACTCTGTTGTGCTTCAGGTACACACAAGGGCAGGGTTTTGCACTACCTTCTGGGGTCAGATACCTGCATACCCAGGTTGGATGGAAATAACGGGCTCGGGCCAAGGCAGTTCCCACCTGCAGGATATTGGTCCCGCTATCTGTCTGGCCGACAAGAGATTGGGTCTCGGGCTGTGTTACACCGAGCTTTAGTTCACAGGGCGTTTTATGATATCAGGGTGCCCTTGAAGGCCGTGTGTTTGGACGCTCATTGGGTGTTTTGGGCAGACCTGTAGGACATTTCTTCTTTCTGTTGGCCAGGTGGAAGGCAGCTTTGTGACTCCTGAATTCCCAAGGTGGAGGGCCTGCAGGCCAAGCTTGTGAGGATCGAAATGAAAACACAAGCTATGGTTATGTTCAGTGCCGAGGGCATGACAGTTCCAATGTGCAGCAGCTGTTTCAAGATCTCCAGCACCTGAGGATAGGCGAGGGTGAGATGTCTGCTCACACTGGAATTTGTATCCATGATGGCCAACGAATGCTCAGGTGACCTCAAGAAGCCTTGGAGGCTTTGCCAAGCTGGAGCTCGTGAGCTTCTCCAAACCACAAGGTGTCTTTTGCGGGACAGGGGAAGTCAGCTTAGAGGTCTCCCACATGGAAAGATTCGACAGCAGAGCTCTCCGAATGGATGCCTGGAAACCCCACCTCGCGTTACCACAGCAGCTAAAGAACAGAGCAGCTTTGATCCGCTGCCTTCGTTCGCAGTTCCAAGGGATCTGAGTTGACAGAGGTTCTCAGTCTGAGGAGTCACAATGCTGCTTGGTGTCCAGGGAGACCTTAGAATGTGGCGGTAGCTCTGGTGCCATGTAGGATCCTCCTAGCCTGTGGGTGGGACCCCGTTCCAAAGAGCAAAGTTTCCTTCTCGGGAACAGTGGGGTTCTACTGTATGGCTCAGGGACCACACGTTGGGCCATATGTTGGTTTTCCAGAAGAGGGGGGAGTATCAGAGGCCTGAAAACATAAGCTAGGTTTTGGATGAGGACCTAGGGGCATGTCAGGTTGAATCTTCGGATTCAGGCCCATTGACGTACGTGTCTTCCTGGAGGTAGGTGCTAACGGTGTCTCATACTGCGCCTTTTTTCAGAGAGGACTATGAATTTGGGGTGGGTTCAGGTGCCTTGCACGTGTCTCCCATTCTGGATGGTTTGGGCAACTGAGACGGGCAGAGTTTCCTCGGGAGAGCAGGCCCAGTGATGCGGTGTGTTTCTGGGGGTCCCATCCTGGAGGGCATGTGGTCAAGGCTTTGGAAACGAAGTCTTCAGACAGCAACTCGGGGAAGAATTAGGGGCGAGGTTATGGCAGGCCCGATGTGCAGACCCTGAAAGAAGCTCATCAGGATATGAAATTCGGGTGCCTAGTAGGCAGGAACAGAGGCTTTTCTCTCTGCACTGTACACCTAGGATGGTCTCAGAATGGACGGGTGACCACATGGATCCATGGGATATTCTCCCTTTCTGGGGATTCTGCCAGGCTCCCAAGAGTTTGGTTTTTTTCTGGGGGAAGGAAGGAGAGCTCTTTTCCATCGCAGGGGTCCTGCCCAAACAGGGATTCCAGAGACGTGTTGTGGGTCACGTGGCATGGACAACCCCACCAAGGGTTAGGATTTGGTCTAGGGGCACAATAGATTCTCTCTGTGGGATCCTGGTCCAGCCCCGACAGGCTGTGCTTGAAAGGGGTCTCAGGCTAAGAGTCACAATGCCTGTTTGTGCCAAGTGGCCCCTCCTGAGTGGGTGTGGTCTCATGGGCCATGCAGGTGGCTCCCACTCTGAAAGTAGTACCACCATATCAACATCCACTTTCCTGCCATGGGGAAGGGGAGTACTCTGTTGTGCTTCAGGTACACACAAGGGCAGGGTTTTGCACTACCTTCTGGGGTCAGATATCTGCATACCCATGTTGGATGGAAATAACGGGCTCGGGCCAAGGGAGTTCCCACCAGCAGGATATGGGTCCCGCTATCTGGCTGGCCGACAGGAGATTGGGTCTCGGGCTGTGTTACACCGAGCATTAGTTCACAGGGCGTCTTATGATATCAGGGTGCCCTTGAGGGCCGTGAGGTTGGACGCTCATTTGGTGTTTTGGGCAGACCTGTAGGACATTTCTTCTTTCTGTTGGCCAGGTGGAAGGCAGCTTTGTGACTCCAGAATTCCCAAGGTGGAGGGCCTGCTGGCAAAGCTTGTGAGGGTTGAAATCTGAAAACACAAGCTATGGTTATGTTCAGTGCCAAGGGCATGACAGTTCCAATGTGCAGCAGCTGTTTCACGATCTCAAGCACCTGAGGATGGGCGAGAGTGAGATGTCTGCTCACACTGGATTTTGTATCCATGATGGCCAAGGAATGCTCGGGTGGCCTCAAGAAGCCTTGGAGGCTTACCCAAGCGGGAGCTTGTGAGCTGCTCCAAACAACAAGGTGTCCTTCTGCGGGACAGGGGAAGTCAGCTTAGAGGTCTCCCACATGGCTAAATTCGACAGCAGAGTTCTCCGAATGGATGCCTGGAAAGCCCACCTCGTGTTACCACAGCAGCCAAGAACAGGGCAGCATTAATCCGCTGCCTCTGGTTCGAAGTTCCAAGGGATTTCAATTGACAGAGGTTCTCAGTCTGACGGGTCCCATGCTGCTGGGTGTCCAGGGAGACCTTAGAATGTGGCGGTTGCTCTGGGGCCATGCAGGAACCTCCTAGCCTGTGGGTGCGACCCCGTTCACAAGCGCAATGTTTCCTTCTTGGGACCTGAGGGGTTCTACTGTATGGCTCAAGGAACACACTTTGGGCCATATGTTGGTTTTCCAGAACAGGCCGGTGGGACAGAGGCCTGAAAACCTAAGCTAGGTTTTGGATAGTTCCTAGGGGCATGTCAGGTTGAATCTTCGGACTCAGGCCCATTGACGTGTGTTTCTTCCTGGAGGTAGGTGCTGACCGTGTCTCATACTGCGCCTTTCTTCCAGAGCGGCCTATTAAATTTAGTTGGAATCAGGTGCCTTGCAGGTGTCTCCCATTCTGGATGGTTTGGGCAACTGAGACGTGTAGAGTTTCCTCGGGAGAGCATGCCCAGTGATGCGGTGTGGTTCTGGGGGTCCCATCATGGAGGGCATGTGGTCAAGGCTTTGGGAACGAAGTCTTCAGACAGCAACTCGGGGAAGAATTAGGGGCGAGGTTATGGCAGGCCCGATGTGCAGACCCTGAAAGCAGCTCCTCAGGATTCGAAATCGGGTGCCTGGGAGGCAGTAGCAGAGGCTTTCCTCTCTGGACTGTATACCTAGGATGGTCTCAGAATGGACGGGTGAGCACATGGGTCCATGGGATATTCTCCCTTTCTGGGGATTCTGCCAGGCTCCCAAG
>NW_019155146.1:3986-7275 GCF_002288905.1 Enhydra lutris kenyoni | reverse complement strand
TTCTTATTAAGATGGAAAGATACCCTTCAGCAATAACCATGGTGAAAATTAAAGAAAATGAAGCTATATTACTTGTAAGATCTAAAAATTACACAGCACATCTGGGACCAGACAATGAGGTCATTGGAGGGGGAGAGAAAGAGAGAAGGCATGCGAGAGAGAGAGAGAGAGACAGAAAGACAGACAGACAGGCAGACAGACACACAGAGAGAATGGACCTGGGCTTCTGCTTTTATTTGCTGTTGGTGAACTTAAAACATGAGAGGGAATTTAAAGCCAGGAAAAAACAAATGGCCAAATGGGCAGTTACTGTAATCAAGTAATATCCCTAAAACCAAGAAGCCTTAGAGGGGGAAGGTGGCCTGGCTCTTTATTCAGTGTGTGGCTGGAAATGTGTTTGTTCAGGATCACTATCTTTTTTTTTTTTTAAAGATTTTATTTATTTATTTGTCAGAGAGAGAGAGGGAGAGAGAGCGAGCACAGGCAGACAGAATGGCAGGCAGAGGCAGAGGGAGAAGCAGGCTCCCTGACGAGCAAGGAGCCCGATGTGGGACTCGATCCCAGGACGCTGGGATCATGACCTGAGCTGAAGGCAGCTGCTTAACCAACTGAGCCACCCAGGCATCCCAGGATCACTATCTTTGAAGTGGATGCCTCTTTGAAGTGGGGGCAAGCAAAGCTTAACTCAGGTACTTGAATTAAAAGAGAAAAACAACAACAAACAACAACTGTCAGGGTTTACATGACACTGTGATGATATTTTGAAGATGTGGTTAACATCTATAATCAGTTGACTTTAAGTAAAGGAGATTACTGTGTATAATGCCTGTAGATCTAATCCAATCAGAGACCTTAAAAGTAAATTGAAGTTTCCTAAAGAAGGCATTCTGCCTCAAGATAGCAGTGTCAACTCCTGCCTGAATTTCCAATGGGCTAGCCTTTCCTTCTTGTTTCTGATTTGCCAGCCACCACAATCATGTAAACTGGTTCCTTAAAACAGATCTCTCCATCTAATTATATGAGATCACCCACCACATATAGAGTAGTGTGTACTATATAAAAGAATAAATGGGGGCACCTGGGTGGCTCAGTGGGTTAAACCTCTGCCTTCAGCTCAGGTCATGATCTCAGGGTCCTGGGATCAAGCCCCGCATCGGGCTCTCTGCTCAGCAGTGAGCCTGCTTCCTCCTCTCTCTCTCTGCCTGCCTCTCTGCCTACTTGTGATTTCTCTCTCTCTGTCAAATAAATAAATAAAAATCTAAAAAAATGTTAAAAAAAAGAATAAATGTATATACTAAAATACCATACACACCCAATATTGATTCAATTTATCTGGAGACACTGATAAACCTCCCAAACCACTCCTCCAGTTTTCTATAGTTGATGAAAACTCCTCTAAATCAAAATTAGCCTTAAGGTTATGACATGGGATCATGGTTGGAACAGGAAATTCATTTCCTAGGGTTGAGACAAAGACCGACTGTCCGTACACACTAGACAAAAATCTGGGGAGGAAAAGTAATGAGGACTAGGAGAAAATAAAGAGACAATCTTCAGTGAGAGATGTAGTGTCAAGAGAACAGGCTCATTGGGATGGCTACAGTGAGAGACCTGGAACCCAGGGAGAGAACCTGTAGTGAGTGAGTGTGAAGAAGAGATGTGACAAGGGAGAGGGGCAGACACCAAAAGGAAATGGAGAGGGAGTCAGAGATCAACTATCTCTACAAAAATTATGCCCCAAGCTCATACTGATAAAAATGTATTGTAGATAATACAATCAAGAGTCTATCTTACTCTCCTTCTGGAGAGCTTTCTCAATCAGTAGGCAGGCAAGTGGAAAACTCTTGACTCTTGACTCCAAGGCTCACCTAAGTTTATAACCTCTTGTGTGCTGAATAGCTAGGATGCCCTTGCATATATTATTACTTAAATTCTCTGAATTGAGGGAAATAATAGTATCTACCTCACAGGATGATCATATTAAATGAATTAATTAAATGAATTAATTCATCTTAAGTTCCTGGTACAAAATAAGTATCAATAAACACTTAATGTTCACATTCTTACTAATATCACTACCAAGCTGACAGATGTGTCTGTCTCAGGGACTCAGTTGAAGTCATTAACCCTTCAATAGAGGTTTGTTTTGAAAAAATGGTTGAGCAGATCATGGCATTTACATAAGATATGTTCTTACAGAGAGTGTCATAAGCAGGAATATATAATTAGTGAGCCCAAATAATCTTTTGAAACACAGTTGGCATATTACCTCATGTCAAGGAGTGAGTTTATGGGAATCTAAACCAAGGTAGGATAAAAGCTAAGGCTTTGAGGATGGAAAAATTACCTCTAATAAGCACAAAGCTGATTGAAGGAATACTAAATTAAAACATGTTCACATGCTAGAATCAAGGGGATATTAAAACGTTTGGGGGGTTCAGATGTCATTTGAACTGTAGAGGCTGCAGGCTTTCCCAGCTTCACTTCTGAGGATTTGTCAAGTCTCTGTGCAGAGAGTGACATTTAAGCTCAAGTGACTCAGCTTTTACTACCCAACTGAATTCATTCCTGTAATAGAGAGTAAGCTGAGGTCATTGACAATCGGGGCTTCCACATAAATTTTGCAATGGGTATTGTGACCTTAGAGGTTTAGTCACCACTCTCATTTGGACTTGAAGAGGAAGACTTTGGAGGACAGGGTGAAAATAATATTCTGGCCTCTCTCCAGTCATGGAGGGTATATATTCCCAGCAATCAATTCAGCACTCATTAACAAGATGTTAACGTTCTGTCTTCATTGAGTTAATATCATCATTGCCCCATCACAGGGACCTATTTTGATAACAAGTAGACTGGGATCCTTCAAGCATGACATTTGTCCACCAAATTATTTCATTGAGTGACTACTTAATTGTATTTAGTTTTTAGTATTTGTCATAGACTCTATCTCAACTTTGATATCTTACAAATCACATTGCAGTATTCCAGGCTTCTTAATTTCTACCTCAGACATATCAAGTGGAAGGAAGTTTTTATGGGAAGGATGAAATAAACTCATGAGGTACTTTCATGCCTGAGATGAGATGTGATAGCATTTTTCAAAGGTGTTATTTTTCTGGTAGATCCTTTCATGTGAGTATTGTATCAGTTATGTTATTTCCTATGAGGACACTTGGATTCTATGGGTAGTCTTTATTTTTATTCTAAGTGGTGGAAAATATAGAAACACCATAATATTTTAAACCCCAAAAAGCAAACATTTAACTAGTACTCAGGGGCAGCATAGGAT
>NW_019155146.1:2690-3925 GCF_002288905.1 Enhydra lutris kenyoni | reverse complement strand
AGCTGGTTTTGCAACATGTTGAGCAATAGTATTATCTATTTTTCTTTAATATTTTAGATGCATTAAATATTTAGTATCTGGGGGAGAAAAAAAAAACCTATATGACAAAAGACTTGTACAATATGGTATCCTAATCTCAGTGAAGATTAAATAGGAAAGAACATAATGACTTTGCATACAATCTAATTGGCCCATTTTTGTACCAATTCTTCCATTTAGAAAGTCAGTTTTACCTATAGCCTTTATCTTTGTGGTTGTATTTGCACAATCACTTTGTTACATTTGCTGACTTGACCCCAAATTTTTGTTTATATCTTTCACAACGACTGCAAGCCATTAGTTTTCTCCTTGTATTTTCAGTTGGAATCTACTCATTGTTATAAAAGAGCACTGATATCTGAGTATCATGCTTTGTTGGTGTTGATTGGGTCTTCTAAATGAGCAATGATTTCTTATTTTTAGAGATAACATTTGTTGCTCCCATGGGCACCTGATTAAAATGACTAGGTAGACACAAGTGTTTTCAAAGCCAATTTAAAGGATATAACTGATATAATAATCTTTTAACTCAACAAAACACATCTCTTTCCTTTTAGAAACAATAGTATCCAGTCCATGGTAAATTTAATTGTGACTTTATCTGAGGAGTTAATTTTTTCAACTTTTATCCCAAAGAGTGGCACAATACAAACATCATACATCATTTATGTGCCATGCTCACATCTGCATACTGTTTTCATAGTTCACCCAGCTACTCTCTCCACATCTGTAAATACATGTGTTGTACCAGTTTCATGACCAAAGTATTTTGACATTCTGTGATTCTTGTTTTTACTGTTGCTACTGAACAGAGTTTCTTTTTTAAAATATATTTTTTAAATTAAATTAAATTAAATTTTTTGGTGTATGTGTTCCAAAATTCATTGTTTATGCATCTGACCCAGTGCCCCATGCAATGCATGCCCTTAATACCCACCAGAGTTTCATTTTGAATACTAAAATTTTATTTAGAAAATAAATCCAAAAACCTTTAAAATTAGATATGTCTTTTGGGTTTAAGACAACTGGCTAAGAATTTTTATAACTACTACTACTACAAAATTATTACCTAATACATGTTTTTGTGTTTTTTAATTTTAGTATAACAGAATTTACTGAAATGTTGATTGCCTGACTCATTTGGCTGTCTGATTATCTGTTAGGTAGCCTGTAATATCTTAAGGAAAATGCTACAT
>NW_019155146.1:0-2640 GCF_002288905.1 Enhydra lutris kenyoni | reverse complement strand
CATTTAGAAAGTCAGTTTTACCTACAGCCTTTATCTTTGTGGTTGTATTTGCACAATCACTTTGTTACATTTGCTGACTTGACCCCAAATGTTCATTTATATCTTTCACAACGACTGCAAGCCATTAGTTTTCTCCTTGTATTTTCAGTTGGAATCTACTCATTATTGTTATAAAAGAGCATTGATTTCTGAGTATCAGGCTTTGTTGGTGTTGATTGGGTCTTCTAAATGAGCAATGATTTCTTGTTTTTAGAGATAACATTTGTTGTTCCCATGGGCACCTGATTAAAATGAGTAGGTAGACACAAGTGTTTTTCAAAGCCAATTTAAAGTATGTAACTGATATAATAATCTTTTAACTCAACAAAACACATCTCCTTCCTTTTAGAAACAATAGTAACCAATCCATGGTAAATTTAAGTGTGACTTTACCTGAGGAGTTAATTTTTTCAACTTTTATCCCAAATAGTGGCACAATACAAACATCATACATCATTTACGTGCCATGCTCACATCTGCATACTGCTTTCATAGTTCACCCAGCTACTCTCTCCATATCTGTAAATACATGTGTTGTACCAGTTTCATGACCAAGGTATTTTGACATTCTGTGATTCTTGTTTTTACTGTTGCTACTGAACAGAGTTTCTTTTTTTAATATATTTTTAAAATTAAATTAAATTAAAATTTGTGGTGTATGTGTTCCAAAATTCCTTGTTTATGCATCTGACCAGTGCCCCATGCAATGCGTGCACTTAATACCCACCAGAGTTTCTTTCTGAATACTAAAATTTTATTTAGAAAATAAATCCAAAAGCTTTAAAATTAGATATGTCTTTTGGGTTTAAGACAACTGGCTAAGAATTTTTATAACTACTACTACAAATTGTTACCTAATACATGTTTTTGTGTTTTTTAATTTTAGCATAACAGAATTTACTGAAATGTTGATTTCCTAACTCATTTGGCTGTCTGATTATCTGTTAGGTAGCCTGTAATATCTTAAGGAAAATGCTACATCTTTCAAGCAAATATATGTTTCCAGTTTCTCCTAAAGTACAAAGCTATAAAAAAATAACTACCCCTTAGTGTTTACTGAAGAATCTAGTGAGTATATAAATTGGTGCTTTGAAATAAATTGGGTTAACTGATCTTTATTTTCAAGACATTTTCTTTCACTTCATAAGTTGATATTTATTGCTAAAAATAAAATAAGAGAACATATGCGTTTTGATGAGTTTGAGTTATGGTGCTCCACACTTAGTTTGTCAGGCTAGCTTCAACTTTAATCACCTGAGATCAATTCATTTGGATTTAATAAAAAAAATCTATCATTTAAAGCTGAATAATTTGCAACAATATGGATGAATCTGAGGACATCATGTTATGTGAAATAAGCCAGAGCAGAAAGAAATCCTGCATGATATCACCTCTATGTGGAACTTAAGAACGTCAATATAATAGTAACAGATAATAAAATGGTGGTTCCCAGGGGCTGGAAGTGGGGGAAATAGGGAGACATTGGTCAAAGGGTATAAACTTTCAGTTAAAAGGTGGAAGTTATGGAGACCTAATGCACAGCATGGTGATTATAGTTAATAATAATGTTTTGCATACTTGTAATTTGCTAAGTGAATAAATAGCAAGGGTTCTCCTTAAAAAAAAAAGATAACAATGGGAGGCAATGGATATGTTGGTTGGGTTGATTAGGGTAATCATTTCACAATGTAGATATAGCTTAAGCATTATGTTGTCTATCTTAAGCGTGTACAATGTTTATTTGTTCATTATACCTCAATAAAGCTGGGAAAAAACCCCACCATCTAAATATACAATTTTACACTAAACATTTCATCCTCATCATACATGTAAGGCAGGGAAGTGGAAGCCAGAAGGCCCCTCTGCTCATAAAACTCATGAATAGTTTTTATCCCCTTCATAACAAGGCAACAGTTGCCAAAATGCTCTTGGGTTCAGCAACTTTCTTTTATTTGTCTGATTCCTTTCTTCATTATACCTCCTTTACATCACTTTTTCTTATCACCTTGGTCTGAATTTCTTTTTTCCTCTAAATATTTACATTAAGCATTCTCTTTATTGAAACAGACAGAAAAGTATTCCTTTCCAACATACTTGCCTCCTTAAATTCTTCCTACAGTATGTTATATTTAAATTAAAGTGATACAAAATACACAGAATCAATTAATACATTTCTTGACACATTAGACACCACAAATATCAAAGATAACTCTATTTTTGGTAAATATCAAGAATGTGTTTGCATTTGAATAAATACATATGTATGTTATCTTTGATTTTAGCTTCCTATATGTGAGGGCCACCCCATGCAGACTACTTAACTGTGAAATCTGTATTAATCTTCATCTGAATCAATATTAGGAATAGATTAAATTTTAGATGGCTGAAAGTTTTTTGAGAACCTATCCTAAAAGTGGGAAAAGAAAATTAAAAAGAAAGTACTTTTTATATGAGTTGATAAAATATCAAAGTTGATTGTTTCAGATTGAGTGTTCATCAGCTAGTGTCACTGAAATTATGAAGACATAATTTTAGGTTGATCCCCTTCTATGTCTTTTTTTTAAAGACCCTGAAGGAAGAGAATTGAGTCTTCAGAAATCA
>NW_019155145.1:3682-7279 GCF_002288905.1 Enhydra lutris kenyoni | reverse complement strand
ACACACACACACACCCAATAGGAAAACAAAATTGTAAATATTGGCAGACTATCCCATGTTATTTTGGTTCCCCCTATAAAAATTTTTTCTCAAAGCTAAGTGGAATAAACACAGAGTTTAAGATGATTGAAACACTAAAGAACATTTAATTCCAAGGGGAAAAAATCTCTCTGGTGGGAACATGGATTATGTGTAAGATCTCTAGTGCCATCAGCGAGCATGCCAGAGCCATTTAAATCTCTCCCGTGACTAAATATCAATTCATATTCCATGAGAATGAGGACTGTGGAGCCCCTATTGACAATAGCACATCCTGCAAAGTGACTGCTGTTTAAGGTGTTCTTCATAAAGGACATCCACATACTATAGAAAAATAAACTAAGAACAGAAAAGTTTCCAACAGTAACGAAGATCATCCCCAAGGAGAATATCCAACTGGTATAAAGAATTTGCAGCCAAACCCTGAACTAGCCCATCTTCCCAGCAACCAAGTATGTAAATGCTGCTTACATGGAAACAATCTCCTCACTCATACTTACGGTGATGAACTTCAGCCAGCATGGGTTAGACAGAAGAGGGCTCCAATATGCTAAGTCTTCATGATGGAGAAGACTTCAGCCTAACCAGGGTCTTCGAAATGCAGCTGTGTCCTTCCTGAATGAGCCACATCATCCAATAAGCTGCAGCAGAAGGATCCAACAAGGACAGGTCTCAGAGCTTAAGTGAGAGTTCAGAGAAGAGTGAAGAAAATGAAAATTTCCCAGAAAATCTGGGAGAGAATGCTAGAAGGAACATAAGTTGCTCACTCGTGCAATCATTCACTCAGCAAGTAGTTATTAGGAGCCATAAGTAAGCCACATCTGATGTGCTATGAACATGTTTATGTCCCCTCGCCAAGTTCCTACATTGAAATCCTCACCCCAAATGTGGTGGTATTTGGAGATGAAGCCTTTAGTAGGTAACCTCATAGATCTCAGAAAAAAAACCAAGAGAGCTTGCTTTTTTTCTTTGTCCCATGAAAATATAGCAAAAAGCCATCTGCAAACCAGAAAGATTCACCAGACACTGAATCTGCCCTTTTAATGTGATGTACCACTGAAAAGTTGAAGGTAAGGTGTCTTTAACATTTGCTTGGCTCTAAGACCTACTAGGTGACCTCTCATGATAGCAGTACCTGCTCTGAACAATTTGGAAGAAAAAAATTAAACTTCAAGGTTTTTTTTTTCTTTAATTGAGAAGCTACTAGACACTAAGCAGGCTAAAACAAAAACAAAAACAAAACCCACAGACAGACTCTATGCCGCTGAGTTCATGGAGACCTTGGACTGCCAATCTTTTGAAACTCAAAATAAGTGGAGAGAAGTTGACCACTGACCAACCACTGTCAGAAATGTACACTTTCTGGGATGCCTCGGTGGCTCAGTGGGTTAAAGCCTCTGCCTTTGGCTCAGGTCATGATCTCAAGGTTCTGGGATTGAGTCCCAAATCAGGCTCCTTGCTCAGCAGAGAGCCTGCTTCTCCTTCTGCCAGCTTCTCTCCCCGCTTGTGCTCTCTCTCTCTCCCACAAATAAATAAAAAAACTTTTTTAAAGATCTTATTTATTTATATATTTATTATATATATATATTTTAAGAGATTTTATTTATTTATTTGATAGGCAAAGATCACAAGTAGGCAGAGAGGCAGGCAAAGAGAGAGGTGGAAGCAGGCTCCCCACTGAGCAGAGAGCCCGATGTAGGGCTGGATCCCAGGACTGAGATCATGACCTGAGCTGAAGGCAGAGGCTTTAACCCACTGAGCCACCCAGGTGCCCCTTATTTATTTATTTATATGAGAGAGAGTGAAAGTGAGAGAGCAGAAGCAGGGGAGCTGCAGAGGGCAAAGGGAGAAGTAGGCTCCCCACTGAGCAAAGAGCCTGCTACGGAGCTTGATCCTAGGACTCTGAGATTATGACCTAAACTGAAGGCAGGCACTTAACCAACTGAATCACCCAGGTGCCCCAATAAGAATCTTAAAAAAAAAAAAAAAAAAGGAAAAAGGAAATGTGCCCTTTCCTTCCAGAAACTCCATACCTGCTCACCTTCTAAGAGTTTCCACTGGGCTCATTGACCTTTTACCCAAATAGTTGGCTAGCACTTTACAAATATCCATCTTTCTATAAAGTGCCTTAATCAACAGCAACAACCTGTTTTTACTTTTAAAACTCATTAAACCTTAGAATGGTATCTTTCTTCATAAAGTATAACTGTAATTTTTAATATATATAAAGAGATAGATAGATANTAAAGTATAACTGTAATTTTTAATATATATAAAGAGATAGATAGATAAGTGTAAATGGGGAAATGAGAAGCAAAAAAATGAGTGATTGTAACAAGAACTTTAACAAAATTTTGGTGGATCTACATTCCATTACATTCCTAGTGTTTCTCAAACTTAGTGGGCTTAAAGTGCATCTAGGGGTTTATAACAATTGCCAACTCTTAGAGCTACTCCCAGAGTTTCAAACTCTGTAAGTTTCAAGTGATCCTTAAGAACTTTCATTTTTAGCAAGGATTTTTTTTACAGATTTTATTTATTTATTTGACAGAGAGATCTCAAGTAGAGAGACAGGTGGAGAGAGAGGAGGAAGCAGGCCCTCTGCTGATCAGAGAGCCCGATATGGGGCTCAATCCCAGGACCCCGGGATCATGACCTGAGCCAAAGGCAGAGGCTTTAACCCACTGAGCCCCCCAGGCACCCTGCAAGGATTTTTTTAAAGCAAGGATTTTGATGATAGTCTATGGCTGCTTCTTGAGGAATCCTTCCTTAGAACAGTGAAATTTCTAATTATACAATATGTTCTTGGGCATCTCCTATCACCCAAATCTTGTTAATTGTGATTTGCTCCTCAGTGTCCCATTCTCAACTGCAGTTCCATGGATACTAAGTCATCTGGGCAGGGAGAGTTAAGTGTGTCGCCTCAAAGAGGACAATCAGGACGAGAACCTGAGCTCTTTACTTGTTCCTAGAACTTTGGAAAACAGAGATGCAGTTCCACCCGAGCGGAAGTTTCATTGATAGCCAATGTAAGTCGTATTTCATTAGGCCAAGTATCATGAAATGCTCTGTTCATTTGGAAGAAATCTCTAAAAATGTGTCAGATAAAGGTTCCACTATGACCTATATGCAAGCCTAAAAGGCAGAAGATCTTTCCTATTCCCACAGAGAGTGGGTCTTTCTTCCACCAAGATCTTAGCCAGGCTCTGCCTCCCCAAATTCTTCCAGAGCTTTGTCCTCCAGGCTGTGAGTTATCCCATGTAGGTCCATGTAATTTTTTTTTTTTTTTAGCCTAAGTTAATGAGAGTCAAATCCGGTTATTTGAAACCAAGAATACTGGACATGTACATCCCTACACTTGAAGCAGGAAATATCTTCAAAATGTTTTTTAATGGGTAGGTAGAAGATAAAAATGGGTAAGAAGGCAGGAAGGAAGAGAAAAACTCCATCAGTGGGGAAAAAAGAAAACTTTAAAAAATGTGTATTATCTTCCATTATGATTCCTTTTGGACTCAATTTATGGGTCTATGAGCTAAGGATCTCCGGTAGTCAGTAAAT
>NW_019155145.1:0-1050 GCF_002288905.1 Enhydra lutris kenyoni | reverse complement strand
AGATGAGCCTTAGTATCAGGTCATATATTCTATGTATATATATTCTATGTATATATAGACACACACACACACACACACACACACATATATTTAAGTATATATTTATATAATATGTATGCATGTTTTCCTTTTTTCACAAATGTAAGCATACCCTACACACATTGCTTTCTCTTTTGAAATATTTGGGAGGGGTGGCTGGGTGCCTCAGTCAGTTAAGCCTCTAACTCTTGATGTTGGTTCAGGTCATGACCTCAGGGTCATGCAATCGACCCCTGCTTCAGGGTCCACTCCAAGTGTGGAGTTTACTTGAAATTCTCTCTCCCTTTCCCTCTGCTCCTCCCCTTGCTCATGCTCCCTCTATCTCAAATAAATAAAATCTTTTTTAAAAATTAAAACAATTAAATACATAAAATATTTTGGAGATATTTCTATATTGACCCATGTAGATTTGACACTTTCCTCTATAACTTATACATAATATTCCATTTTATAGTTATACCATAACTTATTTAACCAGATCCCTACTGACTGACATCCAGGTTGTTTCCAATATTTTGCTACTTCAAATAAATATTACAATGAACATCTTTGTGCATACATATAAAAAATTCATCTGTAGAAAAATTCCAGTAGAGTGAATTTGGGTTGAAGATTCTGTTTATTTTAAATTATTACAGATATTGGCAACTACCTTTCAAAAAAGTTGGAAGGGTATATTTCCACCAGTAATAAATGAGAGTTCTTGTTTTTCCATACCTTTGTCAATATGTGCTTTTCGGTGCCAAACTAGTAGGAGAATAATTTCTTACTGTAATTTGAATTTGCATTTATCCTGTGAGTACATTAGGTACACCTCCAAAGTTTAAATATTTTAATTTCTTTTTTCAAAGGTGGTTTTAGGTCATCTACTCCAAAGATGGTTACTGTTATTTGAATTGTTTCTGACGACTTAGGCTTAGTTCTCCTGTACATTATTCTGCAATAGTTGAAATTGGCCATATATGCTTCTTTGAAATTCAATAGAGCTGAGCATAAAAGTCAAGGTGTTTA
>NW_019155144.1:0-7282 GCF_002288905.1 Enhydra lutris kenyoni | reverse complement strand
TATTGATTAGGTCCCTAGCCTTTGGTACTGCCTCTTGTTCTTTTTTTTGTGGTGAATTTTTCTGCCTTGTCATTTTGTCCAGATAAGAGTATATGAAGGAGCAAGTAAAATACTAAAAGGGTGGCAACAATCCCAGGAAAATATGCTTTAGCCAAATCAGAAGAGATCCCAAATCGTGAAGGGGGAGAAAGGGGATAAAAAGAGGTTCAGAAAGAAAAAAAAGAAAAAAAAAGAGAAACAATTAAAAAAAGAAAACCAATAAAGAAAAAATATAAAAAGGAAAACAATATATATATATATTAGATAAACTAGTTAAAAAACGTTAAAAAAGAAAAGGGTAAAAGTTAAAAAAATTTAGCAGAAGAAGAAAAAAAATTGAAAAAGAAAAAAAAATTAAATTAACTGCAAGGCTAAAGAATCATTGGGAGATAGCCATGAGTTCCGTGCTTTGCTTTCTCCTCCTCTGGAATTCCGTTGCTCTCCTTGGTATTGAAAGTGCACTCCTTGGTAGGTGAACTTGGTCCTGGCTGGGTTTCTTTTTGATCTTCTGGGGGAGGGGCCTGTTGTAGTGATTCTCAAGTGTCTTTGCCCCAGGCGGAGTTGCACCGCCCTTACCCGGGGCCGGTCTGAGTAATCCGCTCGGTTTTGCTTTCGGGAGCTTTTGTTCCCTGAGCGCTTTCCGTAGAGTTCCGGAGGGCGGGAATGAAGATGGCGTCCTCCCGGTCTCTGGCCCGGAGGAGCCGAGAGCCCGGGGCCCCACTCCTCAGTGCATCCTCAGAGAACAGTGCCCAATTACTCCAGTCACCCTGGCCTCCGGCCCCGCTCCGAGCGGACCGAGCCTGCGACCGGTTCAAGGTAACCCCGAGATTAGAGCTTACTCCTCGGCTCTGTCTCTGTAGCCGGCTTCCCCGTTCTAATACCTGTAAGCTCTGCGACACTCAGACACCCCCGATTCTTCTGTGACCCTGCGGGACCCGAGGCCACGCTGACCCTGCGTGGGCTTCACCCCAGTTAAGCCTCTGGAGCGATGTTCCTCAGCGGAACAGACTTTTAAAAGTCCCGATTTTGTGCTCCGTTGCTCCGCCGCTTGTGGGGACCCGGCCCCTCCCCCCACGGTCTATCTTCCTGTCGCTTTGGATTCACTTCTCCGCCAGTCCTACCTTTCAGAAAGTGGTTGACTTTCTGTTTCTAGAATTGCTGTTCTTCTTCTCTTCGATCTCCCATTGGATTTGTAGGTGTTTGCAATCTTTAGATAAGCTATCTAGCTGATCTCCCGCTACCTGAAGTAGTCTCAGCCTGCTACTTCTCCGCCATCTTGACTCCTCCCAATCACTTTCATTTCTGATTCTAGTAATTTGAGTTTTTTTCTGTTTTTCTTTTTCTTTCAGTCAGGTTTGTCAATTTTGATTTTTTTCAAGGAACCAACTTTCGTTTCATTGATTTTCCTGATTCTTCTTTTATTCTCTATTTTTTTTATTTCTGCTCTAATCTTTATTATTTACCACCTTCTGCTGGCTTTTGGTTTAGCTTGCTCTTTAAAAAAAAATTCCTTAAGGTGTACAATTCGCGTATTAACTTGAGTTCTTCGTGCTTTTTAAAAAAAATTATTTATTTTTATTTCTTTTCTGTCTTCTAAAATTCATTGTTTATGCACCACACCCAGTGCTCCATGCAATACGTGCCCTCCATAATACTTCATTTTAATGTATGGATTTACCTTTATAAATTTCCCTCTCAGCACTGTTTTTGTTGCCTTCCATGTTTTGTTATGTTGCGTTTTTGTTTTTCTTTGACTAAAGTTATTTTCACTTCCTTTGTGATTTCTTTTTTCACCTATTGGTTGTTTAGGAGTGTGCCATTTAACTTCCATATTTTTGTGGATTTTCCAGTTTTTCTTCCACTATATTCCTAGTTGCATTCCGTTGTGGTCAGAAGAAGATGTTTTATAAGATTTCAATCTTTAAAATTTATTAAGACTTATTGGGTAGTCTAACAAATGGTTTATTGTGTAGACTATTCCATGTGCACTTGAGAAGGATGTGAATTCTGCTATTCTTAGGTGTTCTGCATATGTCTGTTCTGTGCATATACAGTTGGATTATAGTGTTGCTTAATTACTCTGTTTCCTTATCTTCTCTCTGGTTGTTCTAATCTTTATTGAAAGTTAAGTATTTTAGTCTCCAGCTATTATTATAGAAGTTTTGCTGTACATTTTTGGGAGCCTGTGTTTTTGATGCCTGTGTGTATATATATAGTTACCATATCCTCTTGCTGGGTTGAACCTTTTATTAATAGTCTGTGCTTCTCATAACCTTGTTTGATTTAAAGTCTATTTTTTTGTGACAATATAGCCACCCAGCTCTCTTTTTTGGTTACCCTTTGCATAGGCTACCTTTTCCATCCTTTTGCTTTCAGTTTTTTTGTGTGTGTACTTATATCTAAAGTAAGTCTCTTGTAGCATGTGGGTAGATGATATTTTTTATCCAATCTACCAATCTATGTTTTTAATAGGAGAATTTAAACCATAACCATTTATTATTGGATTATCAGATTATTGATAAAGAAAAGGATTTAGTACTTTTATTTCTCTATTTGTTTTCAGTATGTCTTTTTGTTCTGTTTTTGTTTTGTTTTGTTTTAAGATTTTATTTGTTTATTTGACAGACAGAGATCACAAGTAGGCAGAGAGGCAGGCAGAGAGAGAGAGAGAGAGAGGGAAACAGGCTCCCCACTGTGCAGAGAGCCCGATGCAGGGCCTGATCCCAGGAGCCTGGGATCATGACCCAAGCTGAAGGCAGAGGCTTTAACCCACTGAGCCACCCAGGCGCCCCTGTTTTCAGTATGTCTTATATGCTTTTTGTTCCTTAGTTTCTTCATTATTGCCCTTTTGTGGAGGGATAGTGTACTACTTTGTTTCCCCCCTTTTTTAGTTATTTCTTAATTAACTTAGAGATTATAGTTAACATATTTAACTTGTAACAATGTAGTTTGAATAATACCAACTTCGTTTCATTAGTGTATATTCTAATCCTGTACATTTCTGTTCCTCCCCTATTATTGTCACAGATTGCATCTTTATACATTGTATAGCCATTAATAGTGGTTTAAAATTACTGTTTTCTGCATTTGGCTGTTATATAGGAAAAAGAGAGAAGTTGCAAACTGTACCAAAAGTACAGTAACTCTGGTTTTCATATTTGCCCGTGTGTTCTTTATTTTTTTTCCTTACATCTTTGAGTTACACTTTAGTTCTTTAGTGTTCTCCTTTTTTTTTTTTTTTAGGATTTTATTTATTTATTTGACAGAAAGAGACAGAAAGAGAGAGAGAGGGAAGCAGAGGGAGAGGGAGAAGCAGACTCCTCACTGAACAGGAAGCCCAATGTGAGACTCTATCCCAGGATCCCCAGATCATGACCTGAGCTGAAGGCAGATGCCTGACTGATTGAGCCACCCAGGCACTCCTCTTCTGTGTCTCTTGTATAGCAAGTCTACTAGGATCTAACTACCTCAGCTTTTGTGTATCTGAAATGCCTTAATTTCTCCTTCATTCCTGAGAGATCATTTTGACAGATACAGAATTCATAGTTAACATTCTTTTTCTTTCAAGACTTTAAATACGCCATCTCACTGCTTTCTGGCCTTCATGGCTTTTGAAGGGAAATCAGCTTTTAATTTTATGGAGGATCCTTTGTATGTGATGTGTTAGTTATCTCTTACTGCTTTCCAAATTCCTTCTTTGCCTTTGGGTTTCACATAGCTAGTTCAGTTTAATTAGTTGGTTGACTGTAATGTGTCTTGGTGTAAATCTCGTTTTGAGTTTATCCTCCTTGGAACTCATTGATCTTCTTGGATGTGCTTATTCTTGTGTTTCCTCAGATCCAAGAACTTTGGGACATTATTTCTCCAAATACTTTTTCTGCCCCTTTCTATCTCTCTTTAGAACTGCTAAAATGAGAATGTTGATAAGTTTGATGATGTCTCTCAGACCCTGTTCATTTTTATTCATTCTTTTTTTCCCTCTCTTCTTCATACTGGATGATTTCAAGTTCACCAATCCTTTCTTCTGCTTCTTCTGCTCAAATCTGATATTGAACCTCTTTAGTGAGTTTTTTATTATAGTTATTGTACTTGTCCGCTTGAGAATTTCTTTGGTTAATTTATAAAATTTCTATGTCTTTATTGGTATTCTCATTTTTTCATGCATAATTTTCCTGATTTCCTTTAGTTCTTTGTCCAAGGTTTCCTTTAAATCATTGTATGTATTTAAGACAGTTGACTTAACATCGATGAATAATTCTAATATCTGGTCTGCCTAGAGAATGATTTCTTCCAAATTCTTTTATTTTTCCTGTAAATCAGCTATATTTGTCTGTTTCTGTGTATGTTTCACATTTTTTTGACCAAAACTGAACATTTTGAGTGTTATGTTGTAGTAATTCTGAAAATGTAATTGTTTCACTCCAGTGATTGCTAAATCTTGCTTGTGGAGGGTTGGAGTCATCCATTTGTGACTTTTCCTTGAAGCTTATCTCTATATAAATATTTAAAAATATAGAAAAGCAAAAGAAAAACACAGGTATATGTATCAAAAAAGTTCAAGTTAAAAGGTTATTATGGAATTTGTTGTAGTGAACTTCTCCTTGTGATGGTAAATAGGTTAAAAAATTTAAAAACAATTAAAAAGAATGAGAATAGTGGGAATGAATTAAAAATAAAAGTTGTATCTATGAAGTATACAGGTTTTAGAGCAATACTGGGAGCTTAATATCTTCTTTTCCCCTAATATTGGGGTTTTACAGTTTTATGGGGACACTGTGATGGTTGTCCTGTAGTTTTTTTTCTTGGCTGGCTTTCTTGGGGAGGGGCCTGCTGCATTGTTTTTCAGGCAGTCTTGCTTGGGTTGAGTCCTCCTGCCCCCTATCAAGGGGCTGGGCTCTGAGGAAACAGGTTTTTCAGGCTTTTGTTCTCTGGAGTGTCCACCCCCCCCCCATGGGCTTTTGGTGGTTCTTCAGAGGTTTAGAAGAAAGCAAAATGCACCCAGACTTCCGTCTCAGAGAGAAGCCTCAGTCTGTTCCCATCTGGGTGTTCCAGAGCACAGAGACTCCCCTTCTGTCACCTCCCTCCCACCGGCAGAGCACTTCCCCAGTCACCATCTCAGGGGTTGCAGGAGCTCCCGCTTGTCTCTGTACCACGATGCTATTAAAACTGTGAGCAATATTGGTTCAGAGAGCCCTCTTCCAGTGGCTTCTGCCTGGCTGTTGTCTGGACAGGTCCAGACTACCCAAGAGACCCCAACCAGAGATAATCAGTGCTGAGATTTGCATGCCCGCCTGAGCTGGGAGTGTTCAGACTCTTTCTGGTCCTAGAGAGCACTGGCTAGTGCCTGCAGGGACCTCTCTCAGGGAAGGGTGTGGAGCGTGACTCAGACTCCGGTTGAGCAGCACGTGTACAGAGTGTGAAAGGCTGTGGTTCTAGAGAGCACCAGCTGGCGTGCACCCAGACTCTCTCACGCATGGCCGCTCAGGGACCACGGCCTGGAGGCTTTGCTGCACTCTCTCTGACACGGCGCCAGCGGCGGCGTCCTGGGTCCTTTGGCTTAAGCCCGAGCCTGTAACCACCCAGTTCCACCAGTTTCCCCTTAAGATCTTTTGCTCTTTTTGAGTGCTTTTAACCAAACTCCAAGTTAATGCTGGTCCCCAACCACAGGGCACTCTCCCATTGGGGTATTACTTTCCAATATATCCCTTTTGGTTGCTCCCTCCCCCTTCTGTTTATCCTCAGGTATCAGTCCAATCATTCAAAGGCCACTGCTTTAACTCACCACTGGCATCTTCTGCCCCCATAGAGATTCAGAAGTGTATAATCCTACATCTCAGCTGATTTCATGGGTGTTCAGAGTGTTCTGGTACATAATCAGCTCACTTTAGGGGACCTGCTGGAACAATGTCTCCTACTTCTCCACCATCTTGCCAGAGTTCATCCATTTGTGACTTTTCCTCTTTCCACTCTTTCTCCCTCACTTTCTTTCTTTCTCTTTTTTCTTTATTTCTTTTTTCCTTCCTTCCTCCCTCCTTCCCTCCCTCCCTCTTTCTTTATTTCTATCTTTCTTTCTCTTTCACAAAGAGTGTATGTATTCTTTATTGTATTTAGAAATTAAAGTTTCTGTTCTGTTATCTCTGGTCAGCCAGTGGCCAAAGATTTTCTTAAATGTCTGAGTCCCAAAAGAGAGGAAAGAATACAGCCTCAGTCAGTGGGGTTAAAAGCTGTAGCTGCCAGAATTTTTGCTGGCCCCTCAGTGATCAAAAGGAGCACCAACACTCAGACCACACAACACACATATACAGAAGACAAGGTCCTTATTGTCCACCCTGGCTCAGAGAGCTGCACCAGGAACAAGGCCAGCTTCCCCCACTGCCTCCTGCCACAAGGGTGGGGACTAATACATCATGAAATGTTGAAATTATTGATGTTTACAGCCTCTTCATTATGTTCTTTCCTGGATGTTGCAAGTGTTTGACTAGACTCCAGAGTTCCAGAACATTTGATTTGGGTGATTTGGCCAGTTCAGTAGTTGTTTAGGTGGAGGGATGGATCTTTGGAGATTCAGCTCTACCATCTTCTGTCTATATGTAGGTTTTTATTTATCTAGAGTAAATACCTAAAAGTGAAATGGGAAGTACATGTTTAATTTTTAAGAAACTGCCAACTGGGGACCCCTGGGTGGCTCAGTCAGTTAAGCCACTGCCTTTGGCTCAGGTCCTAATCCCAAGGACCTGGGATCCAGTCCTGCATCAGGCTCCTTGCTCCTGGCTCTGCCTGACACTCTACCTGCTTGTGCTCGAGCGTGCTCTCTCTCTCTCTCTCTCTCTCTCTATTATTATTAAATAAATAAATAAAATCTTTAAAAAAAGGAACTGTCAACTGCTGTCCAAAGTGGTTTCCAAAGTACTATTTTAAACAACACCACCAGCAGTATATGAGTTCAGTTGCTCTACATATTTACTAGTAATTGGTATGGTCAGAATTTGGTTTAATTCAATTTAATTTTTTTTCACATTTTATATTTAAATTCAGTTTAGTTAGCATATATTGACTGTATTACTAGTTTCAGGGGTAGAATTTGGTGATTCTTCAGTTACATATAACACCCAGTGCCTAAGTGCCCTCCTTAGGGCACCCCCACCAACCTCCCCCCCAGCAACTCTCAGTTTGTTTCCTGGAGTGAGGAGTCTCTATGGTTTCCCTACCACTCTGTTTTTATCTTATTTTTTCTGTCCTTCCC
>NW_019155143.1:0-7282 GCF_002288905.1 Enhydra lutris kenyoni | reverse complement strand
TGGGAAGCATAACTGAGGCAGCAGGAAGTCCAGCTGCAGAGACCCCCCGAAGGCCTGGGGCTCCGGCTGCCAGTGCAGGGAAGCAGGAAGCTGGGGTGGCTGCAGCGCAGGGATGGGGGAAGCGCTGGGGGTCCCAAATGTGCTTGGACAATTACACCGCTCTTTTCTTTCTCTTTCTCTTTCCTTTTCTTTTCTTTTTCTTTCTTTCTTTTTTTTTTTTTTGCCAAAAATAAGATTTTTTTTAAAAAGTTTTCCTTTAAAAATCAATCTAAAGACACACATTATTTATTTGAAGAATAAATGCTTATGACCCATAAGGGATCCTTTTTCATTCATATATAAGACTTACTTCTAATGTTGCAGCAGCCTATCAGCTCTTTTTCCTTTTTAAAAATTTTTTCATTTTATTTTCTCAGTGTTCCAAGATTCATTGTTTATACACCACATCCAGCGCTCCATGCAATCCATGCCCTCCTTAATACCCACCACCAGGCTCACCCAACCCCCCAGCCCCCCCCCTCCAAAACCCTCAGTTTGTTTCTCAGAGTCCACAGTCTCTCATGCTTCGTCTCCCCCACCGATCTCCCCCAATACCCGCCCTTTTCAAGTGCCCCTTGCGCGATTGCACTTGTCAGTCCTTCCTGGCTGAATGGTTAAGCTGTTTGAAATAGCTTAAACTGTTTAAAACGGTTTAAAGGCAAGAATATACAGCCCGCTACTGACTGCATAGAAAACTTTTTCTAGAAGTCTTATGTGCTTGTCTTGAACAAGCACTCTATGAAACTTATAAAAACTTATATATAAAAAAAAAAGACCTAAAAAGCATAAGGTCACCAGACTGGATTCAAGGGGGGCCAGTAGGGCGAACACTGACGCGCTACCCCTGGTTATCCATTGCACATCCATAGGGGGAATTTACCATGCAAGTCCATACTACTTCAGCTGCTCCCTTACTATCCCAGCAGGAGGAAGAAAGATTTTCCTCCTCCCCCAGCAACAGCCCAAAGTGGAACACTCACAGCTCAGCCAATGAGAAGCTGCTATACGTTCAAATCCCAGTTTACTGCAGTGGACTTTTCTTTTGTAACAGCCTTCCAAATGTCCATTCTTCTCTAATAAAAGAGCCTTCTCCTTTGTTCTCTGGACTTGCCGATGGTTTTGCTGTAACTTGTTTGTTCTTGATTGCAATTCTCTGTTTTCTCCAAATAAATGCATTTTGTTGGCACAATAACTGACAGTTTTATTTGTTTTAAGATTTTATTAATTAATTTGAGAGAGAGAGAGAGAGAGAGAGAGAGCATGTGCATGAGCAGCGGGAGGGTCAGAGGGATGGGGAGTTGCAGATTACCCACTGGGCATGGATTAAACTGGGCTCGATCCGAGGACCCCAAGATCATGACCCAGGCCATAGTCAGATGCTTAACCAACTGAGCCACCTCGGTGCCTGACAGATTTATTTTTAAGGCTCACAACTTCTTCGCTTGGGAAGGGAAAGTCCTGGCACCTGTTAGTCTGTAGATCTCAGTTTAGTAAGGGATCCAGGTTCCCTTTGTGAAGCAGGGGCACGGTGCTGTACCGTTCTCAAGGGCACATGCCATGGACTGAGGGACACTGGGATTCACTCTGGCTTCAGCTCCCAGCCAGCTGTCGGACCTGGAGTAAGGACAGGCTCTCTAGGGGATCAGTGTCCTCAGGCATTAAGTGGAAATCATGGCCTCTGCCTCCTAAGGTGGCTGTGGTGGTTGTGGTGAGGAGGATGGTAAGAAACCAAAGCCCACCCTGGCACCTTTGAGGTGCTCTGGAAAGGTTCTGCTCAGGCTTCGTGCTGCCTATAGGAGACAGGCATGACCCAGTACCTCGGAGAGGCTACAGGCTCTGGGCCAGAGAGAAGTACAGGGTGGGCCATTCGCTGGGGGCCAATGATCTCATTTGGGGAGCACACAGACAGCAGACTCCCCTGTGGGCCAGGGACTGGCAGAGGGACAGAAGTTTAGCCCAGTCTGACAGGATAGCTCTTCCTGGGAATCCTCAGGACTGAAGAGCTGAGGGAGAGGCTGAGGCACATGAGAGCTAGGCCCTCCCTCCCCTGGGAGCTCCTGTCAGGGAGGGAGAGTGAGCAGAGAATGCCCCAGATCCAGGGTCAGATGACAAATAAAGACCAATGGCAGACTGTGGGCCAGGGGTAGCCGGAGGCTGTGGAGTCTGGGGGCAGCCCTGGAGGAGTGGAAAGAGCTTGGCCCAGTAATGGCTATTAAGGAGGGCACATTTTTGGATGAGCTGAAATGATGAATTGATGAACACTATAACAAAAACACATGATGTACCATATGCTGGTTAACTGAACATAATTTTAAAAAGAAAAGAAAAAGGAATTGAAGAAAAAATAAATTTAATTAGAAAATAAATAAATTTAAAAAGAAGAAGAAGAAGAAGAAGAAGAACTTGGCTTCCAGCCAGAGCTGGCTCTGAGAGGTTGCTCCAGGTCCGCCCTTATTTGCTCGTCACCCGGGGCGATGTACCTAACTAACTTCTGGGCATTCTACATCCTCTCCAGCAAGCTGAGGCTCCCGACAGCATCAACCTCCCAGGCTGGTCGTGAAGATTAGAAATAATTCATTTGTATTCTGTAGAAACTGTCTAAGTGACGGCTGCTTATCTAGGTGGGATAGAATCGTGAACGAGACATTCATTTCACGGATCTTCCATGAGACACTAGACAAGCAGAGCAACTGTCACATAGTGGTAAGTACTCTGCACAAAGTAGAAGTTGGATGGAGAGATGCAAATGGGTGGACAGTAGTTTTAATGGGGTGGTCAGGGAAGGCCTCCCTGAGGAGGAGACATCTGATGGGAATCAGAGTAAAGAGCTTTGGCAGTTAGTTCTTTGGGAGGGCTCTGGCCTCTACCAAACACCCTCTTCCCCAAGGTGGAAGGAAATGTACAACTCATGGGCATCAGTATGTCTTTGTGGGGCATGAGGCTCATGTTCGTGGCTTCCAACCTGCTCCTGACCCCCTTGTTCCTGAATTCCTGCCCTGCTTCAGCACCAGATGAGGATGTGGTCCGACAGAGACTGCCAAAACAGAAAGGACCATTGCATGAAATCCTTTCCCTGGAACAAATCCACACTAGCACACACATCAACACGTGTGTGCATGGACACATACAGACACACGTCCATATCATCTCCTACTGGTTTTCTTCTTCAGGTTGAAGCCTGCTGATACAGATTTGATGCTGAGAGTGGTTCCAGAGAAACAGAATCTTAAACATGAGTTGTTTCTGGGTTTCTGCAATTCCTTCTCTAATCTGATTCATTGAAAGGCATTATTGACCCATTTTCCAGCGGCAAATGGCACTGGTAGCCAATGGCAAGAAACGACAAAGGAGTTTCTCAAATGATCACACGTAGAGACCTAAAGTCAAGGTCAAGGGCCTGGGTGACCAAGTGTGTAGTTGCAGTGAGCATTGTGGTAAATAAGGAGTACAGTGGAGATGAATCGTTGCTTCTAAATGTGCTGAAGAACTTGGCGGACAGAATTTCCGTGCTCAGGTCCTTAAAGTCCCAGCTCAACATGCACAGAAAGGACCTGAAATAGTCTGTGATTGCCTTGAGAACAAAGCCTTCTCTCCTGTAGCTTAAGGGCTGAGATTTGGGGAAACCCAACAAAAAATCTAATCCTACCGGCAGCCGAGACACAACACACATTCTATCCCAACTTCACATGGCCTTTCCATTAATGCGATGGCACCAACTGGGAAGAAATGGGATCCTGGAACTTCTAAAGGGTCACATGGGCAGACTCTGGTGAAACTGAGTCTCGCAAACCCCCAAAATTCTCTGACATGTCTTTGCAAGGAGAAACATGCTTTCCAGTCCTGTCTGAAGAGGTTATTTCCCCTATGTCTGCAGACATTGATGGTCTCACCTGAGGTAAGTGCCATGGAGGGCACTGCTGACCCGGCTCCCAAGCTACACCCAACTCCTCCCAGTCATTCAAAACCCTCCAACTACACTCAAGTTCCCCCATGCCCCAAAAGTGAAGTACAAAATGTGACCCACTGAGGAGTGGCAATACTCACTGAAAGAGCTACATGCTTTTTCCTAGTGTTTATGGTAATGCATGCAGAATTTGTGTGGAAAAAATTTTAAGAGTAGTATGTGAAGGTAGAAGGCATATGATTTGAATGAGATCAAATATATGTATATAGGATCCTGGAGGGAGGACATGGATTCAAAGTTTTCACTTTTGAAGTTAGGGATGCCTCTCATAGTTAGCTTGGTTGGTTGACTGAAAGATGTCCAAAGATGGCCTATTGTAAATTAAGGAGAAATGCCAAAAACTTCCTTGGTGGACTGCAGAGGAATATATCATTAAGCAGACTAAAGTGTTAGCGTGAGTTCATCACAGAGAAGTACTCACCTGGGTTGGAATTTCCAGAAGGCATGACATTCACCAAGGCAGTGATACAATGTTTCCTAAGGAGAGCCCAGGCATCTGTAAAGAGCTCTGTGTGGATCTTGTCTTCTCTGTTGGTCAGAAATTACTGTGGCCTTGTCCTTGAGGAAGAACTATGGTGCACTGCCATAGGTTTATGCTGTTCATTGTTATCTCATCCTTCCCCCAACTGACCTGTGGCCAAGTACTAGCATGACAGTGCATGGTGGAAAGCCTAGTAACCAGAATTCTTGAAGATTATTCAATACTGGATCAGAATGACACTGATTCCAGGAGACCCAAAGTGTCACTGTGGTCCGTCAGGCACAGAGAGGGACAATGGAGGTCAGGTCATTAATGGAATTTTACCTCAGTACTGTCTCTCAGTGGCCTCAGGTTTTCTCCTAATCTACCCCATGACGATTGCTGGCACCATCAAGAATTTGGAAGATGCAGGGTGGTAATTCTAAACACGTCCCCTTCGTCTTACCTACTTGGCATGTGCAGCACTTTTAGATCTTGGAGAATGACAGCAAATTATAAATTTAGTTGTTTGTTGACTACATTTATAATGGCCGTGTCACTTGTGGCTCCGTTGTGTTAGCCATCAACACATTCCTGGCATCTGGTATATCTATTTGGTTGAGCAAATGCTTTTTTTTTTTTTTTCTATTATAGGAAATATCGCCAGAAAGAGTTTGCCTTCAGATGGAAAGAGCACCATCACTTCCTACCTCGGGCTTATATCAAATCTCTGAGCTAATGTCAGAAACTGTTCCCTAGGGACCTTGATCACCTTTCCCTTCCAACGGTCACCACACTATTCCTTTGCATTCAACATTATTCTGACGGAGAAGTAGAAACTAACAGACACGTTGGCAACACACTTGAAAGACAGAATGGAGGAAATAGCTCCCACACAATATCAGAGGCATTGCAACTTAGTCAAATGTTTAGAGATTTAGTATTCTGGGGCAGGACAAGATTGTCCTTCTACAGTGAATAGCAAATCAAAAAACCTCAGCTTTCTTACCCTTAGAAAAGGGACACAGCAAAGAGTTGACCTACAAGGTGCTGGTGATAGCACATATGTTTATACTTTTGTGGTACTATGATGCCCTGACAAGTGACCTGAGAACTGGCTAGCGTGGAGTGGGGCCCAGAAGAATAAAGTTCTCTGACCCTACACCTGTGGCCTCATGGGGAGCGCCCTGTGACCATGTGACTGAAAAAGAAAAAGCATCATGCCTGATTTTCAGCTGGGACCATCCGATATGCAGGCACTTGTCCATATTAGTTTTCTAATAGTACATAATATGCTACCCCATATTTAGCAGTGTGAAATGACACAAATATATGATCAAGGAGCTCCATAAGTCAGAAGTTCAGGCAGGCTCGATTGCGTATTCTGCCTAGGGTCTCACGCAATTGAACTCTAGGTGTTGGGCATGCTGGGTCATTAAACGGACACTCAGAGAGAGAGAAACTGCTTCCAAGCCCTACTAGGTAATCGGCAGCTCTAGTTTCCTAAGGCTCTAGGACTAAGGTCCTTTTTCCTTGTTGTCTCTTGGCTGAGGCCACTCCGAGCTCCTAGGACCACCCCCATACCTCCCTAGGTGCACCCCTCCATCTTCCAAGCAGTAATGTGGCATCGTGATCATGAAAGCAGGGATGCAGATTATGCAGGACCACAAACATGAAATTCCACTTAGCAAGACTGATGGTGTTGCCGATACTACTGACTGCTCCTCCATCTGCCAGCAGCACAGACCAACACTGAGCTCCTGATATGGCACCACACCCCCAAGTGGTCAATCAGCTAATATCAGTAGGCAGATGGGTTATTTTGGTCTCCTTTCATCAGGGAAAGGAAGCTCTTTGTACTCAAACAGCAGACACTGATACTGGAAATGGATCTTCCTTTCCACTCATAATTTTTGAGAAAACCAACAACATTCATGGGATTTAGAAAATGCCTTATCCACTGTTATGGTACTCCACAAAGCATCACTTGTAAACAAGGAAATTGCTTCTCAGGGCATGTGTTCATCAAATTCAGTGGCTGTATTAGAGTAGTAGCAGTTGTACGTAGTAGGTGTACCTCAACATCCTGACGTGAAGGTCTCAAAAATGTCCTGGAATGATCTTTTAAACCCACAGTTATGGTTCTAACTTGGCAGCAGTACCTTGAGGGGCTGGGGTAATATAATTGAGAGGATGTCGATCCTCTACCTCACTGGCCAGTGTATACAGATGTCTCTCCCGTAGACACGATTCACACCTTTACTAATGAAGGGATGGCAGTGTGAGGGGCTCCTCTCACTATTACTCTTATGTATCCAGTAGCCAAATTGTGCTTCTTGTCCCCACAACCTTGGGCGTCCCTGCACTAGACGTCTTTATCCAAAGGAGAAATGCTTTCCACAAGAACCCTAACAATGACTCCATTGAGATGGAAACAGACTCTGCCAAGGCGTCAGGCTGGAGTGTTCCCCTCCCTCAATCATCAGGCAATCCTGATGGGATCCTACACAGTGTGGGGAGATGGAACCTGACTCGTAAAGGACACAGGACTGCCATGACACAAAATCCTGAGGAGGACTATGCCCACGATGTTTGGGTTCTTCTCAGCACTCTCATGTTGGTGATTAAAGTCAAAGGAAAATTATAGCAACTCAGAGCGGGCAGGACATCTAAGGGTCGGGTTCATCAGTATTTAAGCTGTGAGTCGTTCCCTCAGGCCATAGGACCAGCTGAGGGGCTGTCTCAGACAAAAGGAAAAGAAGTGGAGAATGGATGGGGTGATGGCTGGCTCAGTCAATGGAGCACATGATTCTTTTTTT
>NW_019155142.1:0-7283 GCF_002288905.1 Enhydra lutris kenyoni | reverse complement strand
TAAAAAAGAAAAGGGTAAAAGTTAAAAAAAATTTGGCAGAAGAAGAGAAAAAAATTGAAAAAAAAATTAAATTAACTGCAAGGCTAAAGAATCATGGGGAGAAAGCCATGAGTTCTATGCTTTGCTTTCTCCTCCTCTGGAATTCCGCTGCTCTCCTTGGTATTGAAACTGCCCTCCTTGGAAGGTGAACTTGGTCCTGGCTGGTTTTCTTGTTGATCTTCTGGGGGAGGGGCCTGTTGTAGTGATTCTCAAGTGTCTTTGCCCCAGCCGGAGTTGCACTGCCCTTACCCGGGGCCGGGCTGAGTAATCCGCTTGGGTTTGCTTTCAGGAGCTTTTGTTCCCTGAGCGCTTTCCATACAGTTCTGGAGGATGGGAATGAAGATGGTGGCCTCCCAGTCTCCGGCCCAGAGGAGCCCAGAGCCCGGGGCCCCACTCCTCAGTGCACCCTCAGAGAATAGTGCCCAATTACTCCCGTCACCCTGGCCTCCGGCCGAGCTCTGAGCTGACTGAGCCTGCGACCGGTTCAAGGTATCCCCGAGCTTAGAGCTCACTCCTTGGCTCTGACTCTGTAGCCGGCTTCCCCGTTCTAATACCTGTAAGCTCTGCGACACTCAGACACCCCTGATCCTTCTGTGACCCTGCGGGACCTGAGGCCACGCTGACCCTGCGTGGGCTTCACCCCGGTTAAGCCTCTGGAGTGATGTCCCTCAGCAGAACATACTTTTAAAAGTCCTGATTTTGCGCTCCGTTGCTCCGCCGCTTCCCGGGAGCTGGCCCCTCCCACCGCGGTCTATCTTCCCATCGCTTTGGATTCACTTCTCCGCCAGTCCTACCTTTCAGAAAGTGGTTGATTTTCTGTTTCTAGAGTTGCTGTTCTTCTTCTCTTCGATCTCCCATTGGATTTGTAGGTGTTTTCAATCTTTGGATAAGCTATCTAGCTGATCTCCCGCTCCTGAAGTAGTCTCAGCCTGCTACTTCTCCGCCATCTTGACTCTTCTCCTGTGTTAGTTTTTTTAATGAATAAGCACAGTTTCCACTTAGGGTGGTGATGCCTCTTTGTAGATATTGGTTGCTGTGTAATTTTGTCTAAGCTCTGGAGCAGATCTTCCCCTATAACAGCCCATGCAATATGCCTTTGAAACCTAAATCATTACATGAGCAGTACCACATCTTTAAATGGAGAGGATGTAAATAAGATCATTTGTGTTATTTAGCATCTTGTAATGACTGAATTGATGAAGGCTCAGTGGTACCAGAACCATTTCCCCAGAGTGTGAGGTTATAAGGGAAATTGTGACTCAGAGGCAGGAATACAGAGTAGCCCTAAGCATGGATTTGTTCACAGCAACAGACACTGCAGAGCCCTACAGGAACCCATCACCTCCCATACTCTCTATGCACCTGGATCTGGGGCTGGGACTCATGGTCAGAGGGCCCTGAGGGCCCCAAGTAACCAGATTCCTCCTCTCCTCCAGAGACACTACCTGTCATCCATGGTCTTACTTCCCAGGGTGTCCTGAGCTCTGGGATGTGCACCGACATATTGTTTCCAGAGTGGCTGCTCCAGGTCGAATTCCCACCAACAGTGCAAGAAGGTTCCCCTTTCGCCGCATCCTTGCCAACATTTTTTGTTTCCTGTCTTGTCATTGTAGCCATTCTCACCTGTGTTGTCATATCATATCGTGGTTTTGATTTGTATTTCCCCGATGCTGAATGATGTGGAGGATTTTTTCATGTGACTGTTGGCCATTTGTATGCCTTCTTTGGAGAAATGTTTGTTCTTGTGTTCTCCCCATTTCTTGACTGGATTAATTGATTTTTGGGTTTTGAGTTTGGTAAGTTCTTTGTAGCTTTTAGGTATTAATCCTTCTTTTATTAAATTCAATCGTTTAACATACAGTACATCATTATTTTTTTTTACATCGTTGGTTTTTGATGTAGTGTTCAATAGTTAAGGAGTTGCATTAACCCCCAGTACCCATTAGATCATGTCCCCTCCTTGGTAGCCATCGCCCTCTTACCCCATCTCCCCATCTCCTTCCCTTCTGAACCCTCAACATTTTACACTGTGTCCAGAGTCTCTTATGGATTGTCTCTCTCTCTGATTTCTTTCTGTTCAGTTTTCCCTCCCTTCCCCTGTTGTCCTTTGCACTATTCCTTATATTCCACATATGAGTGAAACCAAGTGATAATTATCTTTCTCTGCCTGACTCATTTCACTTAGAATAATACCCTCCAGTTCCATCCATGTTGATGCAAATGTTAGGTATTCATCCTTTCTGGAGGCTGAGCAATATTCCGTTGTATATATGAACTGTGTCTTCTTTATCCATTCATCAGATGAAGGACATCTGAGCTCCTGACACAGTTTGGCTACTGTAGACATTGCTGCTGTGAACATTGGGGTGCATGTGCCCCTTCTTTTCACTACATCTGTACTATGGGGTAAATACCTAGTAGTGGAATTGCTGGGTTGTAGGTCAAGTCTATTTTTAACATTTTGTGGAAACTCCATACTGTTTTCCAAAGTAGCTGTACCAGCTTGCATTCCCAGCAACAGTGCGAGAGGTTTACCCTTTTTTCGCATCCCTGCCAACCAACGTTTCCTGACTCAATAATTTTAGCTGTTCTGACTAGGGTGAGGTGGTATCTCATTGTTTTGATTTCTTTTTTCCTGATGCCAAGTGATATTGAACAGTTTTTCTTGCGTCTGTTAGCCCTTTGTCTGTCTTCTGCGGAGAAATATCTATTTGTGTATTCTACCCATTTTCTGCCTGGATTATTTGGGTGTTTTAAGGTGTTGAGTTTGTTAAGTTCTTTGTAGATCTTGGATAGGAACCCTTTATCTATAAGGCATTTACAAATATCTTCTCTCACTCTGAGGTTGCTTTTAGCGTTGCAGACTGTTTCCGTTGCTGGGCAGCTCTTCATCTTGATGAAGTCCCATCAGTCATTGTCCCTTTGTTTGTCTTGCCTTTGGAAACGTGACTGTCAGGAAGTCCCTGTGGCTGAGATCAAAGTGGTTGCTGCCTGCATTCTTCTCTAGGATTTTGATGAATTCTTGACTCCCATTTTGGCTTTTCATCCATTTTGAGTTCATCTTTTGTATGGCGTAAGAGAATGGTCCAGTTTCATTCTTCTGCATGTTGCTGTCAAACTTTCCCAATCCATCTGCTGAAGGGACTTTTTTCCATTGGATATTTCTTCCTGCTTTATCGAGAATGGAAAAACATGGAATGTTTTTTCCATTTCTTTATGTCTTTCTCAATTTCTTTCATATGTGTTCTGTAGCTTCTAGAGTACAGATCCTTTACCTCTCTATTTAGGTTTATTCCTAGGTATCTTTTTTTTTTTTTTTTTGGGCGCAATTGTCAAGGGGATCAACTGCTTGATTACCCTTCTTCTGCCTCATTGTTAGTGTATAGAAATGCAGTTGACTTCTGGTCATTGATTGTATATCCTGTCACTTTGTTGAATTGCTGCATCAGTTCTAGTAAATTTTTTGCCAGAAGTTTTTGGGATTTCTATATTGAGTTTCATGTCATCTGTGAAGCATGAATGTTTGACTTCTACTTTCCCAGTTTGGATGTCTTTTATTGCTTTTTGTTTTCTGATTGCTGAGGCTAGTCTTCCAGTACTGCCTTGAAGAAGAGTGGTGAGAGTGGACATCCCTGTCAGGTTCCAGATCTTAAGGGAAAAGCCCCATTATTTATTGCTTACAAGAGACTAATTTTAGAACCAAAGACGTCTTCAATTTGAATGTAAGGGGATGTAGAACTATCGATTATGCCACTGGCCATCAAAAGAAAGCTAGGGTAGCATGCTTATATCAGACAAATAGTGTTTAATCCAATGATAGTAATAAGAGATGAAGAACTGCACTATATCATAATTAAAGTGTTTAGCCAGTAAGAATTTCTAAAAATTGTAGATATTTATGCCCCTAACCTGGGAGCAGTCAAGTATGTAAATAATTAATATCAAAATGCAGAAGCACACTGATAATAGTACAAAAATAGTAAGGATATATAACACCCCACTCACAGTAATGGACAGATCATCTAACCAAAGATCTAAACAGATCAAGGACACTTGGACTTTATATTATTATGTTCATCAGTCAATTATGGTACATCATCAGTTTTTGATGCAGTGTTCAATGACTCATTAGTTGCACATAACACCCAGTGCTCATTACAACACATGCTTTCCTTAATCATCACCCAGTTTCCCCATATCTCCACCTACTCCCTTCTGTAACCCTCACTTTTTTTCCCAGAGGTAAAAGTTTCCTATGGATTTTCTCTCTCTCTGATTTCTTCCCTTTCAATTTTCCCTCCTATCCTTTATGATCCTCTGCACTGTATCTTCTAATCAACATATGACTGAAACCATGTGATGATTGTCTTTCTCTGACTGACTTATGTCACTTTGTGTGATACCATCCAGTTCTATCTACATCAATGTAATTAGTAAGTATTCATCTTTTCTGTTGGCTGAATAATATTCCATTGTGTATATGGACCACATCTTCTTTATCCATTCATCTGTGGAAGGGTATCTCTGCTCCTTCCACAGTATGGCTATTGTGGATATTGCTGCTATGAACATTGGAGTGCAGGTGCCCCTTGTTTTCACTACATATGTATCTTAGGGATAAATACCCAGTAGTGCATTTGGGTCAAAAGGTAGCTCTATTTAACTACTTGAGGAAAGTCCATACTGTTTTCCAGAGTGGCTATACCAGCTTGCATTCGTACCAACAGTAGGAGTTGCAAGGGTTGCAAAGTTGAGAGGGTTCCCCTTTATCCACATCCTTGCCAACACTGGTTTCCTGTTCTGTAGATTTTGACCATTCTAACAGGTGTAAGGTGATATCTCATTATGGTGTTGTCTTGTATTTCCCTGATGGCTAGTGTTATTGGACATTTTCTCTTGTGTCTGTCAGCCATTTCTAAGTCTTTTTTGGAAAAGTGTCTGTTCTTGTCTTCTGCCCATTTCTTGACTGGATTAATATTTTTTTTTTTTTTTGGATGTTGAGTTTGATAAGTTCTTTATAGGTCTTGGATACCAGCCCTTTTTCTGTAATGTCAAATATCTTCTCACATTCTGTGCACTCTCTCTTAATCCTGTTGACTGTATATTGCATTGTGCAAAAACTTTTTATCTTGATGAAGTCCCAAAAGTTAATTTTTGCTTTTGTTTCCCTTGCCTTAGAGAGGTGTCTTGAAAGAAGTTGCTGTGGGCAGTGTCGAAGAGGTTACTACCTGTGTTCTCTATCATTTTGATGGATTTCTGTCTCACATTGAAGTCCTTCATCCATTTGGAGTTTCTGTTAGTGTGTAGTGTAAGAGAATGGTCCAGGTTTATTCTTCTGCATGTGGTTGTCCCATTTTCCAAGAACCATTTATAGAAAAGATGTCTTTTTTTCCATTGGGTGTTCTTTTGTGATTTGTCAAAGAGCAATTTTATTTGACCATAGAATTGAGGGTCCATTTCTAGGGTCTCTATTCTGTTCCATTGATCTATGTGTTTGTTTTTGCACCAGAACCATACTTTCTTGATGACTATGGCTTGGTAATATAGCTTGAAATCAGGCATTGTGAAGGCCCCAGCTTTTGTTTTCTTTTTCAACATTTCCCTGGTGATTTGATGTCTTTTTGGGCTCCAACAAATTTTGTATTGTTTCAGTGCTGTGAAAACTGTCGATGGCATTTTGATACAGATATTATTGAAAGTGTAAATTGTAGGAGGGGGCAAGATGTCAGAGAAGTAGGAGATGCCTTTTCAACTGGTCCCCTAAAGCGAGCTTATTATCTATCAGACCACTCCGAACATGCATGAAATCAGCCTGAGATGCAGGCTTATACCCTTCTGGATATCTTTGGGGGCAGAGGATGTCAGTGATGAGTTTAAGCAGTGGAGTTTGAATGATGGGACTGATTTTGGAGGATGAAGAGATGGGGGAGAGAGCCTCCCAAAGCAACCCTTTGAAAAGTAATACCCCAATATGAGAGTGTCCTGTGATTGGGGACCATCATTAACTTGGAACCTGGTTAAAAGCACTAAAAAAGAGCAAAAGATCTTAATGGGCAACTGGTGGAATGGGGCGGCTATGGGAATGGGCTTAAGCCCACTGACGCATGATGGCTCCCACCATCCAGCACAATGCCAGAGAGAGTGCGGTGAAGCATCCAGGCCACGGTCCCTGAGCCACTGGCACACATGAGAGAGTCCAGGTGCACGCCAGCCAGTGCTCTCTAGAACCGCAGCTTGTAGCACTCTGTACCCACACTGCACAGTGGGGGCCTGAGCCATGCTCCACACCCTCTCCTAAGAGAGGTACATGCAGGCTCTGGCCGGTGGTCTTCTGACCAACCAAGAGTCAGCACTCCCAGCCCAGGCCAACATGAAAATCTCAGCATGCTGTCTCTGCTTGTGATCTCTCCGGCTGTCTGGACCTGCCCAGACAGCAGCCCGGCAAAAGCAGTCACTGGAAGCGGTCTCCCCAGACCGATGTTGCTCATGGTTTTAGTACCATCACGGTGCAGAAATAAGTGGGAGCTCCTGTGACACCTGATATGGTGGCTGGGGATGAGCTTGGCTTGTGCGAGGTGGCAGAGGGGAAGTCTATGTGCTCTGGACCTCCTAGAGGGGAACAGACTGAGGCTTCTCTCTGAGACAGAGGTCTGTGTGCAGTTTTCTTTCCTCTAAACCTCTGAAGAACCACCAAAAGCCACCAAAGGAAAATTAAAAAAAAAAAAAACCCTCCAGAGAACAAAAGCCTGAAAAACCGGGTTCCTCAGAGCCCAGCCCCTTCTTAGGGGGCAGGAGGAGTCAACCCAAGCAAGATTGCCTGAAAAACAACCCAGCAGATACCTCCCCCAGAGAGCCAGCCAGCCAAAAAAAATATGAGATGACAACCAACACAGTGTCCCCATAAAACTGTGAAACCCCTATATGAGGGGAAAAGAAGATATTAAACTCCCAGCATTGCCCTAAAACATGTATACTTCATAGATACAACTTTTTTTTTTTTTGGTATGCACAATGAAATATTATTCAGCCTTTAATGACAATGAAATCCTGATATATGCTATAATATGTATGTTACAACTGTGAAGACTTTATGCTAAGAAGTGGGAAGTATGTGGGGAGTACTAAACTAAGGACTTGCTATTTTTTGTTAAATTCTTGTAGTTCTACTACACTTTTTAAATAAATTTTAAATTTATTTTCAGCGTAACAGTATTCATTGTTTTTGCACCACACCCATTGCTCCA
>NW_019155141.1:5979-7285 GCF_002288905.1 Enhydra lutris kenyoni | reverse complement strand
AAGAAAATGAAAGCAGCTATGCTTTTGTGGTTCACAAGTCATAGGAATGTAATCATAATTTACTTATAAAACCAGAAGTTCAGGCTGAAAAGACCCTAAGGGGTGTGGTAGGGCAATGGCGTTGAAATCACCATCAGGAGGAGTTGGCTATGACACTCTCAAACTCTCCTCCTGCCTGTGCCCAGGACAGAAGTTCTGAAATGTGAGAGAAACATGGGAGGCCAAGGAGATAAGGCATAAGAGACCCATTTTAATAAGGGACAGTCAAAATTAAGCATAACCTCAGAAATATTTGAGAATGAGGGAGAATTTCCTTAGTTATTAAAAAAAATTCATAGCTACAGGGACACCTGGGTGGCTCAGTTGGTAGAGCATCTGACTCTTGATTTTGGCTCAGGTCATAGTCTCAGTGTCCTGGGCCTCCGTGCTCAGCATGGAGTCTGCTTCATGATTCTGTCTCTCCCTCTCCCTCTGCCCCTCCTCCCACTTGTGCACACACTTTCTCTCTCTCCAATAATATAAATCTGTAAAAAGAAATCATAGCTACAAATCACTAGAAAAATGTGGAAACTTAATATTGTAATCAAAACACACATTGTGTTTTGACTTAAAATTTAGCTTTTCTTGAAAATAATTAGGATAGAAATGTATGTTTCTGGGTGAGAGAGTTACTCATGGCAGGGCAGGCCTTCACTAATCACAACTAGGAAAAGTAGAATAAACCATGAAAAGTTACGTGTTTAAAGGCATGAGATGCAGGTGGAAACAGCAATACTGAATGAGCTAAAACTTTAAGGACGGCAAACTTTGGGAAAGAACGAATAACAAGCAGTTGTTATTTCCCTGTTGTCAGCAAAGTCTGGGCTACAGAAAGAAAATAAAAAGAACAAAAATTTTAGTAGTCACGTGAGCTGGAATCATAAATTTGGAGAGTATAGGGGACCCCAGAAAGTGTTTGCTGATTTCTACACCAGACAGTAAAAGTTATATTCCAAAATCTCCTGAAAGGCAGTAAAATGTCCACGAACCTCACAATCCTTAGGAAGCAGGCACTTCCCCAAGTCCCCCGGCCTGAGGAAGGTGAGGAGGACCAGGAGAGGAAGGAGACCTGAGGACGTTCTGGAGAGAGTGATGATTTGATACTGAGGAGTACAGCGGTGTTTTATTCAAACATATTCTGTGGTTTTACCAGAGAGCGTCTGCTAGGGGACAGAAAAATCGGGAGAGATTTTAACACTTAACAAAATGCATGTAGAATTCAGCCGTGCTGTCTTGTGACTCAGCAGCTCACCGTGTCTTTTTTCTG
>NW_019155141.1:3386-5317 GCF_002288905.1 Enhydra lutris kenyoni | reverse complement strand
TGAGGCTGCTTCTCCCTCAGCCATTACCTTTCTTAGCATTCTCCCTGACTTCCCTGTGGTTGTTAGCTGGGGTTCCTAGAGGAAAAACCTGCAAGAGGGTGAAATCCCTCCTTTAGAGCAGTGGTTTCCAGGGGCTTCACACTTTCAGTAAAGTCCATGCTTCAACAACTTGTTAAAAAAATTTCTTGTTTGATATTTCTATTTGTTTATATGACATTTGGCCACTTCTGTCCCAGGGAAGCAAATGCTCTGGGGCTCTTCTTCCTGCAGGCACCTGTGTCTGTAGCTGTTACTTCAGTTCTTTTATGGCCTCATAAAAATTAGTCAACTTTCAGCTTTATAGCTTTTTTCTTATTTTAAGGATGGGGGTGATGCTCTTTCTAGCTCTCTCTATATCTAGTCTAAAATCAGGTGGAATTCCGCTTGTCAAATGTTTAAGCTGTTGGCTGATAGACTAAAGACTGAGCTGAAAATATTTAGAGGACAAAAGTGTGTCTGTTAAACTCACCTTCTGTGTTTTAATTTTAGATATTGTACTTTTTAATTCTAGAATATCCACTTTAAGGCTATGTTGTTGGAAGACCTACGAATCTTTCAGTTAGAAGCTATTGAGGGCCCCATCTGTAAAGGAGGGATGAAGGGGAGGCAAACTAAAACTTACCTAAACTGAAATTTAGTGATTAGATGGAAGTTACCAACCACTTACTGTTTTTGCCTAATGGGGGAGATGGACAAGTGCTGGAAGATACCATCTGGACCCTCAAAGGTTCTTTTGTCTGAAATATGTTGCATGCAGTTAAAAATTACAAGACATGCAAGGAGGTAATACAGTATGGCTAATATCAACAAGAAATAAACAAACAAGATAGTAAAACTCTAAAAACAAGTCTGACAGATAATCCAGAAAATGACCTTAGCAGATCTTGTAATAATTGTGATTAATATGCTGAAGAAAAAAAGAGAAAGATAGACATAAAAATGAATGAGAATTTTTACCAGAGAATTAGACATTACCTAAAAGCAAAAGCCATAGCTTATAACTGAAAAATAAGTATGTGAAATTAAGAACAGAATGGATAGGTTTAAGAACAGATTGGATAGAATAAGATTACTGAACTGGTCAATAGAGAATGTCCACAGTATAACACAGAGAAAACCAAGAATAGAAAAAGAACAGAAGAGACACGTGGGACTTACCCAAAGTTCCCAGTATGTGTGCAATTAGAGTCCAAATCGAAGGGAATTAAAATGGGGCAGCAAAATATTCAAAGAGATATTTTACCTGTAAACATTTCTTAGGTTTTAAAAAATATATAGCAATGATATCAGCAAAATGGCAAAGTAGAAAATCCCAAGGACTGATTTCTACATATAACACACACACACACACACACACACACACACACACATGCACACGCACATGCACACCAGAAGCTGTATGAATCAATTCATAAGAGCTTTGAAAACAGTAAAAGTTTATAGAAACCAAGCAATAGTCATCTTAACCCCATCCTCTGCCTGACCTGGTAATAGCCTCGGTCTTAAGCTGGTAGCAACCTGGTTCCCAGTTTTCCCCTCAAATTAGAGGAACAGACTTTTTCCCCCAAGTTATTGTGTACATCTGCTGTAATCTGAGAATTCCCAAAAGGCTGATATAAGGCATTCATTCCCATCTTGCATAACTTGGAACACAAGCAGAAAAAGTAATGGGAACTGTTTGTAAAAGCTAGGAGAGCTGTACTCACAGATGTCTGGAGCAAGACATTACAAGCGGAGATATAGAATAGACTGTCTAAGGCCCAGAGAAGCTGGGATGTGACTCTTTTGGAAATTAGATATTCAAAAGCAACCATATATAAGGGGGGAAATTAGAAAACCATGTGTATGCCCAGAAAAGATGTATGCTCAGAAAGGATCTGAGAGCACCTTAA
>NW_019155141.1:0-2885 GCF_002288905.1 Enhydra lutris kenyoni | reverse complement strand
AAAATAAACAGAGAATCAATGATGTGTGGGACAGTCCCAAGCAAGCCAGCATAAGAATTATGGGAGTCCTAGGAAAAGACAAGGGAGAAAAAGGGATAGAAAGAACATTTGAAGAAATGATGTAAACATTTTTCCAAATTGGATTAAAGACATAAATTATGTAAGCCTAAGAAGTTCAACAAACTCCATGTTGAGTAAACCCAAAGATAGTCACACTGAAACACACTAATGAAGTTATCAAAAAACAAAGGCAAAGAGAGGATCTTGAAAGCAGCAAGAGAGAAATGAGCGATCACATCCAAGGGATCCTCAGGAAGATCACCAGGTGATTTCACCCCAGAAACCTGGGAGGTCTGAAGGCTGTGGGATGGCATGTTCAGAGAGCCGAAAGAAGAATGCTGTCAACTGAGAATTCTACAACCAGCAAGACTGTCCTTCATTGTTGAGGGAAAAATTAAAGAAATTAGACACTTCTGGATAAACAAAATCTGATAAAATTCCTGACCACAGACCTCTCCCACAAGAAATAGTATATCCTTCAGATGGAAATAAAACAACTTTAGACAGCAAGTAGAACCCATAGGAAGATATAAAGATCTCTGGTGAAGGTAAATACATGAGCAAATGCAAAAGTCACTTTGCAGAAAATCAAGGAAACCTGAAACCAAAACATCCTGGAAAAGGACAAAACTGGCCGACTCCCATTTCCTGATTTTGAAATGTATTCTACACCCGCAGTAATCACAGGAACATGGTATTGGAATAAAGATGGAGATACAAATGAATGGACTAGAGAGCCCAGAAATAAACTCATACATGTATTGTGAAATTATTTTTAGCAAGGTGCCAAAACCATTCAATGGGGGAGAAAACAGTCATTTGAGCAAATGGTCCTGGGAAAACTGGATACCTACATGGTAAAGGATGAGTTTGGGTTCTGACCTAATACCATATACAGACGTTAGTTTGGAATGTATCAGAGGCCTACATGTAAAGGCTAACATTATAAAAGTCATAAAGGAAAACGTAGGGAAAAGTCTTCCCCACATTGGATTTGGTACTTCATGGAGAAGGACACCAAAGGCATGGGCAAGAAGAGAAAATAAATTCGACTTCATCAAATTTAAAAACTTTGTGCATCAAAGACATTAGCAAGAGTGGGAAAAATAGCATAGAATGGGAGAAAATATTTTCAAATTATATATTTGATAAGAGGTTAATATCCAGAATATACAAATACTACAACTCAAGAATTAAAAAAACAAAGAGCCCCAATTAAAAAAAAATAGCAAGGACTTGAACAGACCCTTCACCAGTGAAGATACACAAATAGCCAAAAAGCACATGAAAAAGGCGCAAATTACTCATTATTGGAGAAATGCAGGGCAAAGCCCAATGAGATGCCACTTCACACTCAGTGGGGCGGCCATTCTCAAAAACGCTGAAGACAACAAGCTTCAGTAAGGACATGGACGACCAGAATTCCATGTGCACTTTCAAACAGGACAGCTGCTATGTGAAATTGTTAGTTCCTCAAAAAGCTGGATGATAGGATCTAGCATTTCCACTTCTAGGTATTCACCATCCCCACCCCCCAAACGGAGAGCAATGACTCAGACAGATACTTGCCATTCACAGCAGTATTACTATTCACGGTAGCCAAGAGCCGAAAACAACACAAGTGTCCTTCAACAGAGGAATGCATGAACAAATGTGGTGTCTGCATACAATGGAATATTATTCAGTCTTAAAAAAGAACAAAATCTTGACACATGCTCTGTATGTGAACCTCAAAAATACTACACTAAGTGTAATGAGCCAAACACAAAAGAACAAATATTATATGAATCTGCTTATGGGATGTACCAAGAATAACTAAGTGCATAGAGACAAAAAGTAGGAAAAAAGGTTACCTGGGGCTGAGGGAAGGGGGAAATGGTGAGTTGCTGCTTAATGGGTGTAGAGTGTCCTGAATGAAGAGAAAGTTCTGGAAATGGGTCGTGGTGATTAACATTATAAAAGTTAATGTTTCTAAATTGTACAATTAAAATTGTTAAAAGCATGCCTGGATGTCTCAGTCAGTTAAGTGTCCAACTCTTCAGCTCAGTTAAGGTCTTGGTCTCAGGGCTGTGAGTTCAAGTCCTCTGTTGGGCTCTATGCTGGGTGTGGCATCTACTTAAAAAAAAAAGGTTAAAATGGTAAAATGGTATGTGTTATGTATATTTGGCCATAATAAAAAATACATGATTTAGAAATAATATATAGGATTTATATCTCTACTAAGGTCAAGTGAAATTAATATCTATTATTTTATTTAAATGAATGATTAGTCTTTCACAATAGACTGAATGATGCTGGTGTTTGTAATATTTCTTGAAATTAGCTTTCTTATTTTGTAATTACTAAAGCTGTAAGAATTTTTTTCTTGAATGAATCCAGGAATTTTTTTTTCTCTTATTAAGCCAAATGATAATCACTTTTTGAAAGTTCGAAATGTCTATCATGAAAACATGATGATAATTACATCCAAAACTTTTATCCATTTCTTAGTAAATATTATGATTGAAGTAATCAACAAACCCCCAAACTTATAAGTAAAATTATAAAACTTATAAGTAAAAATATTTTTGAAGAATCATATAGCTTGGAAATACTGAAAACAGCAATAATAAAATATCAAAAAATACACTTGGTAAAAAGAATGTGCACAAAAATATTGACAGCAAGTAAAACTTGACATGGTAAGAAGTTTAATTTGGTAAAATATGGACAGATAACAAAACTATTTTTGACAAAGCTGTAATGTTTAAGATCTTGGACAGTTGCATTTAGTTAACAACTGTGTGCAAAACAAAGTACACATTGACATAAGATAGACTTAGTAA
>NW_019155140.1:4104-7298 GCF_002288905.1 Enhydra lutris kenyoni | reverse complement strand
CCCGGGGCCCGGCACGGCACGGCGAGCCGTCGCGTCCAAACCCCGCCAGGAATCCCTCCGGGAGTCAGGCTCCGTCGGGCGCGAGGCCTCCCGCTCCAAAGCCTGTGGGGGTCCCCTACCTGGCCCTGTCCGCTGGGGCCGGGCCTGCCCCGAGCCCCGGACGCGAACCCTCGCCTGCTCCCTCCGCCTTCCGTGGCCGGGGTCCTGAGCGTCGGGGCCTCCACCTGGGTAACCTCCGTCCGCGCCGTGACTCGCCCGCATGCCCCGGTGCAAATCGTGCCCTTCGGCGCTCCGGAGCAGCCTCAGAATGAGAGAAATGTTCGTTCGCCGACTGAGGTCCTCCGCACCCTCGGGCGCCCCAGCCGCTCGAAGAGGCGGAGGCGGACGCCTGGCCCCAACCCGTCCCTCAACTCTTCTCCGTCAACCCTCCCCTTTGCCTGGACCCCCGGTCGAGCCTCGTCGTCTGGGCGCGTTTTCTGGGTGGCCGCGACAGGCCCCGACCAAGAAAGGAACCTCGGCCACGGGGAGCGGGGCGGTCAGCAGGGCTGCCCAACGCCGGCCAATTCTCACGAGCGTTCTGCCCAAACCGATCCCGGTTTGGGCAGAACACTCGTGAGAATTGGCCAGAAAACGCCCGGCGAACTCACTTCGGACGCGGCTCGTCTGCAGGACAGCCCCCGGGGCCCAGCCCGTACCGCGAGCCGTCGCGTCCAAACCCCGCCAGGAATCCCTCCGGGAGTCAGGCTCGGTCGGGCGCGAGGCCTCCCGCTCCAAAGCCTGTGGGGGTCCCCTACCTGGCCCTGTCCGCTGGGGCCGGTCCTGCCCCGAAACCCGGACGCGAACCCTCGCCTGCTCCCTAAGCCTTCCGTGGCCAGGGTCCTGAGCGTCGGGGCCTCCACCTGGGGAAACCTCAGTCCGCGCACCGACTCCCCCACACGCCCCGGCGCAAATTGTGCCTTTCGGCGCTCCGCAGAAGCCTCAGAATGAGAGAACGTTCGTTCACCAATGGAGGGCGTCCGCACCCACGGGCGCCCCAGCCGCTAAACAGGCGGAGGCGGACGCCCGGCCCCAACCCGTCCCTCAACTCTGCTCCGGCAAACCCTCCCCTTTGCTGGGACCCCCGGTCGAGCCGCGTCGTCTAGGCGCGTTTTCTGGGTGGCCGCGACAGGCCCCGAGCGAGAAAGGGCCCTCGGCCATGGGGAGCGCGGCGGTCCGCAGGGCTGCCCAACGCCGGCCAACTCGCACGAGCGTTCTGCCCAAACCGATCCCGGTTTGGACAGAACGCTCGTGAGAATTGGCCGGAAAACTCCCGGCGAACTCACTTCGGGCGCGGCTCGTCTGCAGGGCAGCGCCCGGGGCCCGGCACGGCACGGCGAGCCGTCGCGTCCAAACCCCGCCAGGAATCCCTCCGGGAGTCAGGCTCCGACGGGCGCGAGGCCTCCCGCTCCAAAGCCTGTGGGGGACCCCTACCTGGCCCTGTCCGCTGGGGCCGGGCCTGCCCTGAGCCCCGGACGCGAACCCTCGCCTGTTCCCTCCGCCTTCCTTGGCCGGGGTCCTGAGCGTCGGGGCCTCCACTTGGGGAAACCTCCGTCCGCGCCACGACTCCCCCGCATGCCCCGGCGCAAATCGTGCCCTTCGGCGCTCCGGAGCAGCCTCAGAATGAGAGAAACTTTCGTTAGCCGACTGAGGTCCTCCGCACCATCGGGCGCCCCAGCCGCTCGAAGAGGCGGAGGCGGACGCCCGGCCCCAACCCGTCCCTCAACTCTGCTCCGGCAACCCTCCCCTTTGCCGGGACCCCCGGTCGGGCAACGTCGTCTGGGCGTGTTTTCTGGGTGGCCGCGACAGGCGCCGAGCGAAAAAGGGCCCTCGGCCACGGGGAGCGGGGCGGTCCGCAGGGCTGCCCAGCGCCGGCCAATTCTCACGAGCGTTCTGCCCAAACCGATCCCGGTTTGGACCGAACGGTCGTGAGAATTGGCCGGAAAACGCCCGCCGAACTCACTTCGGGCGCGGCTCGTCTGCAGGACAGCCCCCGGGGCCCGGCCCGGCACCGCGAGCCGTCGCGTCCAAACCCCGCCAGGAATCCCTCCGGGAGTCAGGTTCCATCGGGCGCGAGGCCTCCCGCTCCAAAGCCTGTGGGGGTCCCCTACCTGGCCCTATCCGCTGGAGCCGGGCCTGCCCCGAGCCCCGGACCCGAATGCTCGCCTGCTCCCTCCGCCTTCCGTGGCCAGGGTCCTTAGCGTCGCGGCCTCCACCTGGGTAACCTCCGTCCGCGCCGTATATCGCCCGCACGCCCCGGCGCAAATCGTGCCCTTCGGCGCTCCGGAGCAGCCTCAGAATGAGAGAAATGTTCGTTCGCCGACTGAGGTCCTCCGCACCCTCGGGCGCCCCAGCCGCTCGAAGAGGCGGAGGCGGACGCCTGGCCCCAACCCGTCCCTCAACTCTTCTCCGGCAGCCCTCCCCTTTACCGGGACCCCCGGTCGAGCCTCGTCGTCTGGGCGCGTTTTCTGGGTGGCCGCGACAGGCCCCGAGCGAGAAAGGAACCTCAGCCACGGGGAGCGGGGCGGTCCGCAGGGCTGCACAACGCCGGCCAATTCTCACGAGCGTTCTGCCCAAACCGATCCCGGTTTGGGCTGAACGCTCGTGAGAATTGGCCGGAAAACGCCCGGCGAACTCACTTCGGGCGCGGCTCGTCTGCAGGGCAGCGCCCGGGGCCCGGCACGGCACGGCGAGCCGTCGCGTCCAAACCCCGCCCGGAATCCCTCCGGGAGTCAGGCTCCGTCGGGCGCGAGGCCTCCCGCTCCAAAGCCTGTGGGGGTCCCCTACCTGGCCCTGTCCGCTGGGGCCGGGCCTGCCCCGAGCCCCAGACACGAACCCTCGCCTGCTCCCTCCGCCTTCCGTGGCCGTGGTCCTGAGCGTCGGGGCCTCCACTTGGGGAAACCTCCATCCGCGCCACGACTCCCCCGCACGCCCCGGCGCAAATCGTGCCCTTCGGCGCTCCGGAGCAGCCTCAGAATGAGAGAAACTTTCGTTAGCCGACTGAGGTCCTCCGCACCATCGGGCGCCCCAGCCGCTTGAAGAGGCGGAGGCGGACGCCCGGCCCCAACCCGTCCCTCAACTCTGCTCCGGCAACCCTCCCCTTTGCCGGGACCCCCGGTCGGGCCGCGTCGTCTGGGCGCGTTTTCTGGGTGGCCGCG
>NW_019155140.1:0-4004 GCF_002288905.1 Enhydra lutris kenyoni | reverse complement strand
ACGAGCGTTCAGCCCAAACCGGGATCGGTTTGGGCAGAACGCTCGTGAGAATTGGCCGGAAAACGCCCGGCGAACTCACTTCGGGCGCGGCTCGTCTGCAGGGCAGCCCCCGGGGCCCGGCCCGGCAACGCGAGCCGTCGCGTCCAAACCCCGCCAGGAATCCCTCCGGGAGTCAGGCTCTGTCGGGCTCGAGGCCTCCCGCTCCAAAGACTGTGAGGGTCCCCTACCTGGCCCTGTCCGCTGGGGCCGGGCCTGCCCTGAGCCCTGGACGCGAACCCTCTCCTGCTCCCTCCGCCTTCCGTGGCCGGGGTCCTGAGCGTCGGGGCCTCCACCTGGGGAAACCTCCGTCCGGGCCGCGACTCCCCCGCACGCCACGGCGCAAATCGTGCCCTTCAGCGCTCCGGAACAGCCTCAGAATGAGAGAAACGTTCGTTCGCCGACTGAGGTCCTCCGCACCCTCGGGCGCCCCAGCCGCTCGAAGAAGCATAGGAGGATGACCGGCCTCAACCCATCCCTCAACTCTGTTCCGGCAACCCTCCCTTTGCCGGGACCCTCGGTCGGGCCGCGTCGTCTGGGCGCGTTTTATGGGTTGGGGCGACAGGCCCCGAGCGAGAAAGGGTCCTCGGCCACGGGGAGCGGGGCGGTCCGCAGGGCTGCCCAACGCCGGCCAATTCTCACGAGCGTTCTGCCCAAACGATCCCGGTTTGGGCAGAACGCTCGTGAGAATTGGCCGGAAAACGCCCGGCAAACTCACTTCGGGCGCGGCTCGTCTGCAGGGCAGCCCCCGGGGCCTGGCCCGGCACCGCGAGCCGTCGCGTCCAAACCCCGCCAGGAATCGCTCCGGGAGTCAGGCTCGGTCAGGCGCGAGTCCTCCCGCTCCAAAGCCTGTGGGGGACCCCTACCTGGCCCTGTCCGCTGGGTGAGTCGATTTCTGTGCTGGCAGACCCGACCTGCCTTGTCCCTAAGACATAACCCTAACCCTAAGCCTGACCCTAACCCTAATTCAGACGCCAGCCCAGGTCGTGTGTTCTGCTGTCCGTCCTCTGACATCTGGTCCACAAATCCCCCAAGAGGGGGACCCCTGGGCTGCACCCCATCATTGCACCTGAGCCCAGAGGGAAACCCTGCCTTAGAGAAATGTGCTGAACCCACCCAGCGGTTCAAGTCTGCATGCCACCCTGAGTCCACCCCCACATACGGCACCCTGAAGGACCAGGAACCGGGAATCGCACGGTGCTGTAGACACGCGACCTCAACTCAGTCCTCGGGGTGGGTCAACACAGCGCCGGCAGATCGGGGCTGCCATGCCCCTGCGACCTAACCCTAACCTTAGGGTGGGGGTGTTCAGGCTTCTGTCCCAAGAGGTCTGGCTCCCTAGGCCTCAAGACTGCGAATCCCGTATTCCCAACGCAGGACTCTGGCTGCCACCCACGAGGAAACTGGACCCCAGCGCCCTGTGTAGAACCCTCCTGCCCGGAGAAACCTCCATGCCCCCCACAGCCACCCACACCTTCCAAGGAAACCCACAACACAGTCCCGGAGCCTGACAGAGCCACCATCTCGGAGCCTGAAGGGCCGCCAGAGCAATGCCCTCAACTCAGCCCTCCGGAGAGCATCGGTCCGCACTGGCACAGCACGCCTGCCATTCTCCCAGGACCAAACACACACCCTGGGTTGGGTGTTCAGGCTCTGGACCCCAGAGGCCTGACACCCAATGCCTGCCATGGATGGGAGCATCAGACTGACAGCAGGATTCAGCCTCTCAGCCAGGAGGAGACCACTTCATTTGGTGCTCTCTAATACCCGCAGAGCCCTAGAAACTGGCATGCTCCCCTGAGGCCGTTCCCGCCATCTTTGCTCTGTCAGGCCAAAAACCCAGGGCCTAAGGATCCTTCTGAGTCCCGCCCTCAACTCAGCACTTCGGTGATCTGAGAACTGTGCTGGCAGGTCCCACCTGCCTTGTCCCTAAGACTCACGCTAACCCTAAGCTGCACCCGAACCCTCATACTAACCCTAGCTCAGGTTGTGTGTTCCCGTGTCCGTGCTCCAACGCCTGGTCCCCAAAGCGCCTACGTGGGGAACCCTGAGGTGCACCCCTTCATTGCACCTGATCCCAGGAGGAAACCCTGCCGTTTAGAAATGTGCTGAACCCGCAGAGCGGGAGAAACCGCATGCCTCCCTGAAGCCACCCCCACGTCCGGCACCACCAACGACCAGGAACCGGGAGTCTCACGGTCCTGCAGACACACGCCCTCACCTCAGGCATCGTATCGGTGAACACAGCGCCAGCAGATCGGGACTGCCATGCCCCTACGACCTAACCCTAACCCTACATTGGGGCTGTTCAGACTTCCGTCCCCAGAGGCCTGGCTCCCTAGGTATGGAGACCGGGGACCCCATATTGCCAACGCAAGACTCTGGCTGCCACCCACGGGGAGACCGGACCCCATGGCCCTGCGCAGAACCCTCCTGCCCGGAGAAATACCCATGCCCCGTAAAGCCACCCAAACCTTCCGTGGACACCCACACCACAATCCCAGAAGCTGACGGGCCACCAGAGCAATGCCCTCCACTCAGCCCTCCGAGGAGCCTGAGTCTGCACTGGCACATCGGGCCTACCGATCTCCCAGGACCGAACCCGACCCCTAGGTTGGGTTTTCAGGCTCTGGACCCCAGAGGCGTGACACCCAATCCCTCCCATGGGTAGGAGCGTCAGACTCACGGCCGGAATCAGGCTGTCAGCTAGAAGGACACCGCGTCCTTGGGAGTTCTCTAACACGCTCAGAGCCCTGGAAAGTGGTGTGCTCCCCTGAGGCAATTCCCGCCATCTTTGCCCCTCCGGGCCAGAAACCCAGGGCCTGAGGAGCCTCCTGAGTCCCACCCTCAACTCAGCCCTTGCATGAGCCACTATCTCTGCTGGCAGATCCGACCTGCCTTGTCCCTGAGACACAACCCTAACCCTAAGCCTAACCCTAACCCTAATGCTAATGCTAACCCTAGCCCAGCCCAGGGGTGTGTACAAACACCCCTGGGCTAGTGTTTCTACCCCCCCCCCCCCCCTTGGCCTTTTTTTCTGAATTTTTTTATATCTTTCATTTTCTGTAGTTTGATTATGACATGCCTTGATATAGTTTTTGGCATTTATTCTGCTATTTCCATTATTTGGTTTCGGGTATTAATTTGGGGAAGTTTTCAGTCATTTTTTCAGATAGTTATTCTATTCCTCTCTTTCATCTTCTGGTATTTCCATTACTTGGATTATCTACTGCTTGTAATTATTCCACAGTGTCTGGATAGTCTGGGGTTGGTTTTTTGTTGATTGGTTAGTTGGTTGGTTGGTTGGTTTTTTAGTCTTTTCCCCTATGCTTTTCATTTTGCAAATTTTCATCGTGTTACCCTCAAACTCAGATTCTTTAGTCAGATTTATTAGTGTCCAGTTTTCTAATAAGCTCATCAAAGTCTTTCTGCATTTCTGTTAGAGCAGTTTGGTTTTTGTTGTTTTTGTTGTGGTTTATCTGTAGCATTGCTTTTTATTCTTTATTAGAATTTCCAAATCTCTGTTTACATTGCTCATCTGTTCTTACATACTGGTTACTTTATCCACAGAGCCCTTAGCATATTAATCCAGGTTGTTTTATATCCTCCATCTGATAATCCCAACATCTCTGCCATGTCTGGTTCTTATGCATGCTCTGTCACTTCGAATGGTCCTTTTTGCCATTAGGTATACATTGTCATTTTTTTTCTAATATTTCTCCATGATAAAACAGGTAAAAGGAACTTCTGTAAATAGGCCACTGGCAATATAGTGGTGAGGTACGGAGAATGGAAGTGTTCTGTAGTCTGTGGTTAAGTCCCAGGTTTTAGTGATTCTCTGCCTCTGGAATGTGAACTTCACAAGTGTTCCTCAGGTTTTTCTCACCCCTAATATGGGAGTGGCTAGCAGGGTGAGCTGGATTTTGGTATTTCCCATCCACAGGTCTAATAGGTTGATAACACCCCAG
>NW_019155139.1:6114-7304 GCF_002288905.1 Enhydra lutris kenyoni | reverse complement strand
TGAAGCATTTTAATCAGGAATGGATGCTGGATTTTGTCAAATGCTTTTTCTGCATCAATTGAGAGGACCATGTGGTTCTTCTCTCTTCTCTTATTGATTTGTTCTATCACATTGATTGATTTGTGAATGCTGAACCGTCCTTGTAACCCAGGGATGAATCCCACCTGGTCATGGTGGATAATCTTTTTAATGTGCTGTTGGATCCTTTGCTAGGATCTTGTTGAGAATCTTAGCATCCATATTCATCAGTGATATTGGTCTGAAATTCTCCTTTTTGATGTGATATTTGCCTGGTTTGGGGATCAGGGTAATGCTGGCTTCATAAAAAGAGTTTGGGAGTTTACCTTCTGCTTCAATTTTTTGAAACATCTTCAGGAGAATAGGTGTTATTTCTTCTTTGAAAGTTTGGTAGAATTCCCCAGGGAATCCATCAGGTCCTGGGCTCTTGTTTTTTGGGAGGTTTTTAATCACTGCTTCAATCTCCTTACTAGATATCAGTCTATTCAGGTTGTCATTTTCTTCCTGGTTCAATTTTGGGAGTTTATAGTTTTCCAGGAATGCATCCACTGCATCTAGGTTGCTTAACTTATTGGCATATAACTGTTGATAATAACTTCTGATGATTGTTTCTACTGCCTTGGGGTTAGTTGTGATCTCTCCCTTTTCATTCATTCATTCATTCATTCATTCATAATTTTATTAATTTGAGCTTTCTCTCTTTTCTTTTGGATTAGTGTGGCCAATGGTTTATCAATCTTATTGATTCTTTCAAAAAACCAGCTTCTAGTTTCATTGATATGTTCTACTGTATCTCTCGTTTCTATCTCATTGATCTCTCCTCTAATCTTGATTATTTCCCTTCGTGTGTGTGGAGTTGGTTTAATCTGTTGTTGATTCTCCAGTTCTTTAAGGTGTAGAGACAGCGGGTGTATTCTGGATTTTTCAATTTTTTTGAGGGAGGCTTGGTTGGCAATGTATTTCCCCCTTTGGACTGCCTTTGCTGTATCCCATAGGTTTTGGACTGAAGTGTCTTCATTCTCATTGGTTTCCATGAATTGTTTAAGTTCTTCTTTGATCTCCTGGTTGATCCAAGCATTCTTAAGCAACGTGGTCTTTAGCTTCCAGGTGTTTGAGTTCCTTCCAAACTTTTCCTTGTGATTGAGCTCCAGTTTCAAAGCATTGTGATATGA
>NW_019155139.1:4352-6014 GCF_002288905.1 Enhydra lutris kenyoni | reverse complement strand
TCCAGGTGTTTGAGTTCCTTCCAAACTTTTCCTTGTGATTGAGCTCCAGTTTCAAAGCATTGTGATCTGAGAATATGCAGGGAATAATCTCAGTCTTTTGGTATCAGTTGAGCCCTGATTTGTTACCCAGTATGTTGTCTATTCTGGAGAAGGTTCCATGTGCACTTGAGAAGAATGAGTATTCTGTTGTTTTAGGGTGGAATGTTCTGTATATATCTATAAGGTCCATCTGGTCCAATGTGTCATTCAATGCTCTTGTTTCTTTATTGATTTTCTGCTTGGATGGTCTATTACTGAGAGAAGCATGTTAAGATCTCCTACTATTAATATATTTGTATCAATATGACTCTTTATCTTGATTATTAGTTTTCTTATGTAATTGGCTGCTACCATATTGGGGGCATAGATATTTACAATTGTTAGATCTTCTCGGTGGATAGTCCCTTTAAGAATTATGTAGTGTCCTTCTGTATCTCTGACTACAGTCTTTAGTTTAAAATCTAATTTATCTGATATGAGAATTGCTACTCTGGCCTTCTTTTGAGGCCCATTGGCATGAAAGATACTTCTCCATCCATTCACTTTCAGTCTGGGTGTATCCTTAGGTTCAAAATGGGTCTCTTGAAGAAAACATATGTATGGGTCCTGTCATTTTATCCAATCTGCAACCCTGTGTCATTTTATGGGTGCATTTAGGCCATTCACATTGACAGTGATTATTGATAGATATGTTTTTATTGACATCATGTTACCTTTGAAGTCTTTCTTTCTGTAGATTGTTTCCATATTTCTGTTCAATGATATTCTTAGGATTTTTCCTCTTTTATAGAACCCCCCCTTAATATTTCCTGCAGTGTCGGCTTGGTGGTCGCATACTCTTTTAAGCCTTGCCGGTCTTGGAAACTCTTTATCTCTCCATCCATTTTGAATGTCAGTCTTGCTGGATAAAGTATTCTTGGCTGCATGTTCTTCTCATTTAGTGCCCTGAGTATATCTTGCCAGTCCTTTCTGGCTTGCCAGGTTTCTGTGGACAGGTCTGACGTTATTCTGATGGGCTTTCCTCTGTATGTAAGGAGCTTCTTTGTCCTAGCTGCCTTCAAGAGAGCCTGTCTATAATTATGATTCCTCATTCTTACTGTCAGGTGACTCGAGACTTTTGGGTTTCTATAATCTTGGGGGGAGACTGTTCTGCCTCTAGTACATGAATGCTGGTTCCATTTGCGAGATTGGGAAAATTTTCATGGAGAATTTGTTCCACTATATCTTCTAGACTTCTTTCTTTCTCCTCCAAGGATTCCAATAATTCTGACGTTGGAATGTTTCATGGTGTCATTTATTTCCCTAATTCTGTTTTCATGGCTTCTAAGCTGTTTGTTCCAGGCTTCCTCCTGATCCTTTCTCTCTATCTGTTTGTCCTCCAGACCACTAATTCTATCTTCTGTCTCAGTTACCCTAGCTTTGAGAGAATTTAGATTAGATTGGAACTCATTGAGAACATTGTGAACTTCATCCCTGGTGACTTTCGGTTCTGCCCTAACATTGTGATCATCATCCCTTGTCATGGCTGGCGTGACAAATCGACCAGGAAACGTGAGGGTAAGAGGACGGTGAAAAGAATGAAGAGACAAAGAGATGGGGGCAGGAGGAACACTGAGGATGATG
>NW_019155139.1:0-4136 GCF_002288905.1 Enhydra lutris kenyoni | reverse complement strand
GAACAACAAGGACCAACTAAGAATTCATGATCCTGACCACATTGTTCCCTTCTGTAGGGAGAGTGTGTGGGAAGTCACGTAGGTGAGCGCACGACACATAGCACAGACCCTTTCTCAGTGTTACTCAACTTTCCCATCCTGAACCCCTTATCAAGGCATCGGGACTTTAAAGGAGACACAAGTCAGGGCCTGGTTTGATCCACTACTTCAACCATGCCGTGACCTCCAACATCTCCCCCTTCTTTTTTAAATAAATCAAGCATATGAATTTGTGCCTGAGCATGCAGTCGTTGTTGTCCTGTACGAAACAAAGAAACTCCCCATCCTACAATCAATATAGCCAAGACAATGAATATAATGATAAAAATCCAAAGGGAATATTTCATTATATTTCCAGGATTAAACCCGTGCAACCCATCTAAAATCTGAGATACTATAGTAGCAGGATTTTGTACATCTAGTTGTGAATGTCCTATATTAGCAATTTCCTTTTGCAACTCTGCAAGATCTAGACTTACATTACTATGAAACCATATTCCTTGCAAATGATGTTTAACAGCATCCCAAGAATAGTTCAAGGCTTTCAAGGGAGTGACACAAATATGTTGAAATCCTCCATGACATACTAAAGACATTTGAGTTCTTAATACCGATAATTGCAACCCCCCCCCCCCCCAATTCTACTGCTTCTTCCAATCCTTCCAACCGGCTTAAATTTTTTGGTCTATATGCTCCTGAGTAGTCAAGGCGTGAGAGATATTTCTGGCTAGAGAATTCACATGTGCAGCAGTTTGTACAGATTGTGAAAGAGCTATGGTAGAAACAGTAGCCATAGCAATTAGAGAAATTAATACAGTTATCCCAGCAATAAGTAACCCTATGAAGCGCTTAACTCTTTTTACCTGTGCCTGTAATTCTAACGCTAACAGATACCCATAATTAGCATACCAGGGATCCTCTACTTCCACCGGGAGGAGCACATATGGAGGTTGCATAGTTACAAACACTATCATGGGACCTGTGCCTGACGAAGGCAGGGACACAGGTAGACAATTTGTTAACACACAATGGTCACAATGGATATTATACAATAGATGTCCCCCTTGGAAAGAGATGAGAACTTTTGATCCCAAGCCCACTATCAGTAAAAAAAAGGTCCAGGAACACAGGCCTGCAAAGTCAGATTACAGTCTTTTGTGGCAGTATAACTACTCCTAGCTATTTGCACCGATTGGTCCCAGGGCAGCAACCAGTTTCCAGAGTTCTGCTTGAAACATCCCTCCAGCTGTAAGGGGGGGTCTAGACGTCTTCTTCTCCATCTGTTCTGGCCGTTCAACGTGAGGCGAGCCATCCTCTGTTGGAGACACGGGGATTCGGCACCGCCTTTTGGAAGCTAGCGCGGGGTATTTTTATCCTGAGGAAAAACACAAACAAAACCTCCCTCTGCGGAGGACAGGATCAGGACCCTTCTAAGTGCCCATCAGGGGGTCATTCCACCTAGCATAAGGAAGAGGAGAAAAGTCTGGATGCCAAAAGCGTTCAGCTGCTGTGTGACCTATATCGTCGACATTCAAAAAATTTAAAATATAAAGAGTTAAAATTAAATGCATATGAGGAGAGTATATTACTGTTCCCTGTAGTATATCCCCCTCTTTTATTTTTTTTTTTGAGATATTATTTTAGGGTACATTAGCTCTATCGACAATGGCTTGTCCTTGTGAATTATAGGGGATATCCATTGAATGTTCTGATTTGTTTGCAAATAAGCATTTTTATATTTTTGTAAGTCACAGATATCTTAAGAAAAAAAAAATATCCCTAGTCTGGAAGAGCAAACGTTAGAGAACCAGCAATGTTTAAAATAAGACAAAACATTAAGAGACACAAGATTACAATTTCCTTCAGTTCATCTAGTCCCATGTTACTAATTCTGGTTTACTCCGAATGCAGCTTTTGCTTCTAGAAATTTTTACCCATTTCAGTCCCAGGATTTTTAACTTATCATATACCTGTATTTGTTCTGAAAGTTCTTTATATGAATCTCCTTTAAGACAAAACTTATTTTATATGAGAATAGAACAAAACATAGAAACTGGGTTCTCTGGGCAGGCAAAGAGAAAACCATTTACATTTTCTTTTTAACAGTAGATTAATCCAGGAAAACTTTGTACTTGAGTGGATCATCAATAGAGATTTGCCATGACATAGGGCTTTAGTCTTTCTTTCTTAAATATTATGCCTCATTTGAACAGAAACATTTTACAGGAAAAGATTCATTAGTCCTTTTCCTTTTAAACCTATAAACCAAGGCAAAAAAAAGTCACTCCCCCAAGCCTTTTATGACTTACTATATACCCTCAAATTTATCTCCTTTCATGTTCTGGTGTAACTAGATATTTTCACTTTAAGACAAAACTACTCATTCTTTTAGGCCCTCCTTTTTGTGTGTACAGTTAATCTTAGTCCGTCCTGACCATACCTAAAATTCCTTTTTTGAAGATTTCCCCTCACGAACCTTCTACAACTTGCTTTTGCATTCAGGTTTTGTCCCAAGTCATTTCCTTCCAAACAACCATCTCAATTAGGACAAAATTACCTTCTCTTACCCTCAACAAAATGTGCTCCCATTCCTTAAATCTTTCTTACATATCTCCTACTTTCCTACATACAGGGTTGCTTTCTCATTTCCATCAGCCTTTCTATACCAGTGTCTCCTTTTTCTTCCTAAGACAGTGAGTTTTCTGGGTTTCCCTCCCATCGTAAATGATGTCGCAGACAAAGGGAGGGGGATCTTTCAGATGCTGTCCTGCTCGCGTCCCTCGCAGGAACTTAGGAGCGTCTTAGCTAAGGTCTGTCTGTATAAACCCTGGACCAGGCTACTCCATGGAGTAGATGACCGTTATGCCATATGACGCCCTGTGAGACTCATGGTGCAGCCCATTCTGTAGCCAAAGCGGTGGAGCCATACAGACATATTCACACAGTCAGGTACTCTTCAGATTCAAACAGCTTGGACACCCGACCCTTTGGGTATCCCTGGCTAATAGGAGGTGATCAGTCTCCCCTTCCATTCTTTATGAATGGGTCTAGCTCAGACAGTGGCCCCGGGGCTGTTACAACAGAATTCAGTTAAGCACAAAAGATGTTTACCAACAGATTTCAAAAACACAAACCTAGTTCCAGCGACCAGCACTCAAGCATTTTATCCCATTTGATTTAAAGTTTCAGGTTAGCAAAGACTTTGAAAGCTACTTTAACAATTACCTATTAAAACTTTGAGGCAGACAATTAACCATCAGTTTAGTCATCTCTTTGCTAACAGATTTTAACCCAACAGATTTTAACAGATTTTAACAAATAACTCGAGCTTGTTTGACTTTAAGTAAAGACTCTGAAGTTTCACATTTACTACTGTTAACTCAAAAGACATGTTTACCGTAATTAACCCAACAAACTTAACTTAGTTCAAATACTGATTTACGTTCCACCTGGTTCCACTTCGTTTCGAATGTTTACCTGAGACACGGTGGGAAGATCTGGAGTGGGGGGTGTTAGGTCCAGGGGCGCTCTTCTTGTTAGAATCATGAGAAGCTATAGAGGCTTCTATAGGCTCTATAGAATGTTGCGGATCTAAAGCCTCTCGAATATCTTCCCAAACTTTCATGGTTCCTTCAGGGCAAGCACATGGTCCTCTAATTCTCAATTGATTTTGAATTTCTTGCCCTACTTTCTGCCAAATTTGTAAATTTACCGTTCCCTCTTTAGGGAACCAAGGACAAAGATCAGACACCACACCAAAAAAATTGCTGTAAGGCCTTCTTTGAGTGCTTAGACCCCTTCTGCTTTAAAAGGGCCTGCAATGCCATAACAAAAAGATCATCCTGTTCCATAGAATGAGACTGCCCCATATTATTTCACTCCTGCTGTCACCTGTCAACCTGGGCTCCTCTTACCGAAATCTTGATAACCACTCACCTGTACCTGCGCGCTCCCTTGAAACGTGCTCATGGTCCCTGTTCGGGCGCCACTTGTCACGGCCGGTGCGATAAATCGACCAGGAAACGTGAGGGTAAGAGGATGGTGAAAAGAAATGAAGAGACAAAGAGATGGGGGCAGGAGGAACACTGAGGATGATG
>NW_019155138.1:0-7307 GCF_002288905.1 Enhydra lutris kenyoni | reverse complement strand
ATAGAAACCATTGACATTTCAGGAAATGACTGAGCCCCTCAATTTTTTGTCTGTTGTCTTGCAAATTGTTTGCTTCATCTCTTTTTGTTAAGTTTTTAAAATATATTTATTTCATTAAATGTATTTAATTTTAATTTTTAATTTTAAAGGTTAATTTAAATTTTTAATTTTAAATTTAAATTAAATGTATTTAAATTAAATTAAATTAAATGTATTTAATTTAAATTATATAAATTAAATTACTATTTTTTTCGTTTATATATGCTGATAAATACTGTCAGCTCCCAAATCAATGGTCAGTTCATGTACATACAAAATCAGAAAAAGGAAAGTAGACTTCCGAAAAAGAACCATTTAGTTGTTAGAGGTCCTTCTTTGAAAGGTCTAGAGAAATTCCTTTCCCAGAAAGAAACAAATTCAGAAGGAAAGAGTAGGATGAAAGTCACCTTCATCAGCCTATAAACAGATACTTAATACCAAAAAAAATGTAAATTCCAAATTGATGCCAACTGTTTTTAAAAAAAAATGGCAGACGACATTAGGTAACAATAACTTTCATAGAGATTGAGGAGGTAGAGGTGGTCGAATTGTTCAGGAGGCAACAAAAGCATGTGAAGGACCTTGTAATGAAAGGAAGGAAGACTAAGATTCTGAACAAAAATATTTTATTAGGCAAAATAATATAAAAATAAAAAATATATATATATACATACATATACATACATATATATGTATATATATATATATATATATATATATACACACACACACGTATATTTGTGTGTGTGGTTTGTGTGTGTGTGTGTGTGTGTGTATACATATGAACTATGCCAATCTTAAACCTCAGCACTTGGGAGCATGGCCTTATTTGGAAAGATGGTCCCTGGAGATGTAAGTAACTAGGATAAGGTCATAGTTGAATAGACTGGGCCCCGAATTCAGGAGCATTTGTGTCCTTCTAAAAAGAGAAAGTCAAGTGGGAGAACCATTTGGGAAAGAGACAGAATTACCTACTACTATCTCACTGCCCGAGAGAGAGCCAATCATAGAAGGCAGAAAGCAGCCTCCAAAGGACTCAGGTCATTGAAAGGAAGGCAATTCAAAAGGGAAGAATGAATAGACGGGAAAGAGAATACACGACTAACGAGGTGGTAGACTTCAAATTCAACATTCCAACAATTGTCTTCAGAAGGAACAACTACAATTCTGTTGAAAGAAAAGACCTAAATATGACCGTGAAAAATAAACTATCCATAGAAGGATGCAGAGAATAGTATAGATTTTGTGAAAAGAAAAATGATGAAAACTGCTAGACCATACCCAAACGCCCTAAAAGGCTGATGTTCCTGGGTCTTCACAAGAGATAATAGAAAGACAGACGAAAGAATGAACAGAGAAAGAAGACATTTCAGAACCACCGAGGATCCATTTAGAAAGGCATGGCCAAAAATTAGCAAGACAGGAAACAACATGTGTTGGAGAGATGTGGAGAAAGGGGAACCCTCTTACACTGTTGGTGGGAAGGCAAGTTGGTGCAGCCACTTTGGAGAACAGTGTGGAGATTCCTCAAGAAATTAAAAATAGAGCTTCCATATGACCCTGCAATTGCATTACTGGGTATTTAGCCCAAAGATACAGATGTAGTGAAAAGAAGGGCCATCTGTACCCCAATGTTTATAGCAGCAATGGCCATGGTCGCCATACTGTGGAAAGAACAAAGATGCCCTTCAACGGACGAATGGATAAGGAAGATGTGGTCCATATACACAATGGAGTATTATGCCTCCATCAGAAAGGATGAATACCCAACTTTTTTAGCAAGATGACAGGACTGGAAGAGATTATGCTGAGTGAAATAAGTCAAGCAGAGAAAGTCAATGATCATAAGATTTCACTTCTGTGTGGAACATAACAAATAGCATGGAGGACAAGGGGGAGATGGAGAGGAGAAGGGAGTTGAGGGAAATTGGAAGGGGAGGTGAACCATGAGAGACAATGTGCTCTGAAAAACAATCTGAGGGTTTTGAAGGGGTAGGGGTTAGAGGTTGGGGAATCCATGGGCTGGGTATTTTAGAGGGCACGAATTGCATGGAGCACTGGGTGTGGTATAAAAATAATGAATACTGTTATGCTGAAAAAATAAAAAGAAAATTAAAAAAAAAAAAAAGAATGGCTATCCTCAAGGTTTCTCCATCGGATGAAAAAACTCATTGAGATCAACCACATTCAAGCCCCTAAAACAAGGCTCAAGAAATTTCTTTGAAAAATTTTCTTTCTTGATTTGAAAGAGAATGAGTGAGAGAGAGCATGAGAGAAGAGAAGGTCAGAGGGAGAAGCAGACTCCCCAAGGATCTGGGAGCCCAAGGCTGGACGAGATCCTGCAAGTCACGTGTCATGACCTGAGCCCAAGGCAGTGGATCAACCAACGGAGCCACGGAGGCACCCGTCTCCAGAAATTGGTCAACAACAGCTGAGGAGCACCTGGGCGGCACCCTCAGTGAAGTGCCCAACTCTTGGTTCTGGCTCAGGTGGTGATCTCAGGCTCTTGCCATTGAGCCCTGAGGCAAGCTCTGGGCTCAGGGCACAGTCCACTAGGACTCACTCTTGGTCGTGCCCTTCCCAGCACCCCCACTCACCTGTGATCTTTCCCTAAAACAAAGAAAACCCTTCACAGAAATGAACAAGTTTGGAGAGTGGGAGGGGTGGGGAGAGAAGTGACCAGCCCGGGCCTAGAGGGAGGAGCAAGAGATGCTGCCCGCCCTCCGAGGGCCTTCTCCCTCAGCAGCCTCCTCTACTGCTGCCGCTGCCACCACTACCACAGGGAGCATCTGAGCCCCATGAGCCCTGGCGCTAGCAGAGTAGCGCCTCCAGCCCCTTCTGAGCCCACTCGCTTGGCGTGGCGGTGCTGCCGATAAGTCCAGGGAGGAGGGGAAGGTGGTGCCCTGGTGCCGGCCATGGGGGGAGGGCAGGCAGGATGTGCAGGGAGATCCCCACGGGACTGTCGGAGCTGCTGCAGGGATTCACGCTGGACCTGGCAAGGCACCACCCACGGACTCAGCCTTGCATCTGGCTCTTCAGATTTGGCATATAGCCTGTTTCCCCCTCACTCTCTGCCTGCCTCTGTACCTACTTCTCATCTCTGTCTGTCAAAGGAAGAAATAAAATCTTAAAAAAAAATAACAAAACAACCCTCAATATTCTTGGCGTTCATTAGGACCCCATGCGTCAACATTTTCTTTTTACTTATTGATTTGAAGGAATTGGTTGTTTGATTGACGGATTTGACAGAAGGAGAGAGACAGTGAGAGAGGGAGCCCAAGTAGAGAGGAGGGAGGACAAGCAGGGGAAGTGCTGAGCAGAGAGCCCCAGGCAGGGCTTGATCCCAAGACCCTGGCATCAGGACCCCAGCAGAAAGCAGATGCTTCCCAATGAACCCACCCAGGTGCCCCATTCCAGGATTCAATCAGTTGTTCCCTATTCAATCCATTGGCTTAAGCCACACTTTTTTGGGTCTGCCTTCTCTGAGGGAACACTAAGACATTGTGTTTTCCTTGGCTCTTTTGTGATCACTGAGGATGTAAGGAATCTTTTCATGTGTTTATTGGCTGATGGTTTTCTCCTTGGGCTATTTCTGTTCAAGGATTTTCATTGCTTTGAAGATACCTTTCTTTCTTGATTCCTAGTTATCCTATCTAGATTTGTATACAATTCCTTAGCTGGTATCTTGATAGAGACTTTCATCGTTTTAGTCTTGTCATTTGGTGGGCAAGATGTTTAGTTTTTAAACTTGGAATGAGTAGAGTCCAACTTCCCAAACTTTTTTGTGCTTCCCGTTTTTGGTGTCCTGTTCCACCATCTCTGCCTCCTCCCCCAGATCCTAAAAATGTTTTCCTCTTGTATCTTCTGAAAACGTCTGATGTCCTCTTTCATATTTAGGCTACATCAGTCTGGAATAGCGTTTTAGGCTCTTATGTTCCATGCGGATATTCACGTCGTTGAGCACCGCTTTGTCAAAGTCTGTCCTTTTCTGTTTGTCTGTTTTCTCTGATCATTTCAAGAGTTCTTTGTAAGAAATCCTATCCCATCAGATTCTCCTCTCACTTCTTTCTCCCTCACACTTGCTTTCGCTTCGTTCTTCAGATTGCTGGGGAATGACGAGTCCCTTTCATTTCCATGGAAATAGAAGAATTGGGTTATCCATATCCACAGGCCCTGGATAGCTAGGAAACTGGGATTGCATTGAATCTTTCCATCAAAGTGGGGTCCATTGAAACTTTACAATACTGATCATCCAATCTATGAACCTGTTCTATTAACCTAGGTAACATATTAACATATTAGACATCCCATTGATTTAGATCATAAATTCCCCTTCGTCATCTTTGATGCTGTTCTGGGTGGAGACTTGCTGGGTAGAGACTGTATAAAGTCCTGGGGTAGATGAAGTCTTGGTTTTTGGGCTCTCATCAATAGAGTTTTTCAACCTTTGTTCGTATGTCACAGAATTCCAAGGGAGTTTTCTGAATTTTAAATTTCTATCCGATGACTTTGAGGAATTCACTTCCCGATTCTACTACTTTGTCCATTCTCTTAGAATATCTTTCTATACAAATGTCACTCCTTTTTTTCCAGTTGTTATACCTTCACTCTTTCCGCCATCAGTTCTTATACTCGCTAGGACATCCCCATCTAGGTTGCTAGGAGACTTGTTCAATTTTAGGTGTTCAATACTACCGAATTTTGTTTCTGCCTTGGTGAGCTGATTCTGTATCTCGTAGAAGCAGCACATCATTATGTGTGTATGTGGGTATTGATGCAATCGAACCAATTGAATCTTTTCATGAGAGTATAGAAACCATTGACATTTCAGGAAATGACTGAGCCCCTCAATTTTTGTCTGTTGTCTTGCAAATTGTTTGCTTCATCTTTTTTTTGATCCCTTTTTAAAAATACATTTTTCATTAAATGTATTTCATTCAAATTTTAAATTTTAAATTTAAATTTAAATTTTAAATTAAATGTATTTAATTTTAATTAATTTAATTTTAATTTTTTTCCATTTTCTATGCTGATAAAAGCTGTCAGCTCCCGAATCTCTGGTTACTTCATGTACATAAAAATCAGAAAAAGGAATGTAGACTTCAAAAGAAGAACCACTTAGCTATGAAAGGTCCTTCTTTGAAAGGACTAGAGAATTTCCTTTCACAAAAAGAAACAAATTCAGAAGGAAAGAGTAGGATGCAAGTCACCTTCAAGAGCCTATAAACAGATACTCAATACCAAAAAAATTGTAAACACCAAAATGATACAAACTGTTTTTAAAAAAAATGGCAGACGACATTATGTAACAATAAAATTCATGGAGATTGAGGAGGTAGAGGTGGTCGAATTGTTCAGGAGGCACCAAAATTATGCGAATAACCTTTTAATGAAAGGAAGGAAGACTAAGATTCTGAACAAAAATGTTTTATTAGCTAAAAAAATATAAAAAATAAAAAGAACATTTATATATAATATATATATATTATATATATATATATATATATACACACACACACACGTGTGTTTGTGTGTGTGTGTGTGTGTAAATGTATATAAACTATGCCAATCCTAAACCCCATCACCTGGGAGCATGACCTTATTTGGAAATAGGGTCCCTGGCGATATAACTAGCTAGGATAAGGTCCTAGTTGAATAGACTGGGCCCCGAATTCAGGCGACTTGTGTCCTTCTAAGAAGGGAAACTGGGGATACACAGATATACACTGAGGGATAAGTACATGTGAAGAAGTCCAATGCCAGGGCAATCGTTCAAGCTGATAGAGGGGTCTAGAACAGATCCTTCCTAAATACCTAGAAAAGGAGCATGGACTACCAACATTGAAGCTCTAGAACAGTGACACTGTCCACTTCTTTTGTTTCAGCCACTACGCTAGTGGTATCTTGTAATAGCACCCCCAGAAAACAATTATAAACCTTGTTAGAGGAAAAGAAACCAACCAGAAGTACATGGGATTTTGGAAAAGAAAAAATATATCTATCAATATCTATATCTATATCTATATCTATATCTATATCTATATCTATATCTATATCTATAAATATATCTAACCCTTTAAACCATTGAAAAGGAATGCACATTTGTGAACCCTGTGAAAAGGAAAACAAGCAAACAAACAAACAAAAAGACTGCGCCTCATGATTCACTCAGCTTTTCACATGGAGGAGTTCTGGATGGTGGGTGTAAGGAGGAGATTCCAAGGAAAAGATGGCATTCTCACTGGTGTGAGGAAAGAGAGATTGGAATTCAGGAAGGCTGGAGAGATGAAAAGGCCATGGGTTCCAGAAAGAAGCAAGTCAAGTAGAAAACGAGCTCTTGGAAGTACACACTGGGGTCCTCTGGAGTCCTTGCTCAATAGGAAGCAGTGTGTGTCTAAGAAAATGCCCCAGCTTCTAACGAGGAGTCAGGGCAACTGAAGCAGATGGTTGCCAAGACTCATACAAGGCTAGAGGTCATTGGAGTTCCAAACAGCTAGAGGGAAGAGTTCTTTTGGCTAAGTCAGAATATTCAATCTGGACCCGGTAAGGATCATGAGTTAGGAGCGGGATGAAATGATCCCTCAGAGGAAGCTTCCTCTACAGATTCCCGAAACATGTGGGAGAACCGTTTGAGAAAGAGTCAGAATTACCTACTACTAGCTCACTGCCCATGTGACAGCCAATAATAGAAGGCAGAGAGCAGCCTCCAAAGGACTCAGGTCACCGGAAGGAAGGCAGTTCAAAAGGGAAGAAGGAATGGACGGGAAAAAGAAACCACGACTAGCGAGGTGGTAGACTTCAACTTGAACATTTCAACAGTTGCCTTCAGAAGGAGCGACTACAATTCTGTTGAAAGAAAAGACCTACATATGTCAGTGAAAAAATAAACTATCCCTAGAAGGATGCAGAGGATCGTATAGATTTTGTGAAAAGAAAAATTATGAAAAGGGCTAGACCGTACCCAAACCCATCCTAAAAGGCTGATTTTCCTGGGTCTTGACAAGACACAATAGAAAGACACCCGATAGAATGAACAGAGAAAGAAGACATTTCAGAACCGCCGAGGATCCATTTAGAAAGGCATGGCCAAAAATTAGCAAGACAGGAAACAACATGTGTTGGAGAGGATGTGGAGAAAGGGGAACCCTCTTACACTGTTGGTGGGAAGGCAAGTTGGTGCAGCCACTTTGGAGAACAGTGTGGAGATTCCTCAAGAAATTAAAAATAGAGCTTCCCTATGACCCTGCAATTGCACTACTGGGTATTTA
>NW_019155137.1:5362-7320 GCF_002288905.1 Enhydra lutris kenyoni | reverse complement strand
TTTGGTTGATTGTTGTATTTTCTGTGTCTTTGGGTTTACATTTCTGTTATGTATAGTATTCCTGATGGCATTTAGTTAACCACCTACTTTTCCTCTTCTTCCACGATGATCTTTATGACAGTTCTTCAAATTCCTCCTCAGACAGTAAGTACTTCTTTATTAATTCAGGGCCAGTTTTAGAGATTTATTTTATTCCTCTGATTAGAACATGTTTTCCTAATTCTTTGCTTCTGATTCTAAATCAGAATATTATTTTTAGAGAAAAATCTAGACTAAATACATTTTAGCCATGGAAAATGTAGGTATGTGTTGCCAACCTCTCCACAATTGGACATCTCTGTGGAACTTTTGTATCCCCCAAACTGAAAACCATACCTACTTTTGGATGGAAATAGCCTATTTTTGACCATAACTCTTACCTAGAACATTAACAGTCCATTATCTCATACTTTTCTGGGGTCAATAGTATATATTGTACTTTTATAATGAAAGAAACTTGAGAAAATAAAACATTAAAACAGTCATAATGAAGGGAAAGTGCATTTACGATAGTGCACTGTATTTGTCAAAATAAGAAAATTGAGGGGCAAGTGGATGGCTCAGTTAGTTGGGTGTCTGCTTTTGATTCAGGTCATGATCCTGGGGCCCTGAGGTTGAGCCATGTGTTGGGCTCCCTGCTCAGGGGGAAGCCTGCTTCCCCCCTCTCTCTGTCTGCAGCTCCCCCTGCTTGTGTTCCCTGTTTCTTCCTCTTTGTCACCAGTAAATAGAGGTGTCTATTTCTGCTCCAAACAGCCCACCCAGATTTTAGGTTAGATGTCCCTATGTTGTTTCACAGCCCATGCTCTCCTTACACTCCTGACCTGAGTTTTCAGTGGGTTTTTATAAGTTGTAGAAGCTGATAAAATTAAGTTGGGTACCATGTTATGCTTACATTTAAAATTGGATCAATTGAAGGATAGGGACACCTGGGTGACTTAGTTAAGCATCTGCCTTTGCTCAGAACATGATGGTCCTGGGAAGGAGCTTCATAACTGGCTCCCTGCTCAGCCAGACATGTGTCTTCCCTCTGCCTGCTGTTCCCGGTGATTGTACACACACTTTCTACATCAAATAAGTGAATGAAATCTTTTTTAAAAAAAAAAAAGAAGGATAATAATTCATTATTCAGTATGTGTCATCTTGTGGTCAGCTATACCATGAATAAGCTGCTGTGTACATGTAAGAGAGAAGACATATTTTGTGTTAAGTACACAGTGAGTAGGTAGATGCTCAGGTCTTATAAAATAGCTCAGATACCCTAGATATACTCTGGTTTTTCCATTTCTTCTCTCTGGTGTTGTGTACCCCCAGGCATCGCACTTATTCTTGCCCTTTCTTTGCCTCAGGATACCTGCCTCACCACTAGGCATCAATCCATGTTCCTTGCAGCAAAGGAGACTATCAATCTGATAGGACTTAGGGAGTTTGATCTGAAGTCTTTCTGTTTTCCTTCAGGGAAAGTCATTTTCCCCAAGATAGTACTCCCTCCATGCCACTGAGCACTACTATTCCTTGGGCCAGTGTAATATATAAATGTCGCACACGTGGATGTAGATATTTGAGAACATTTCTCACAGCATCTGGCACAAAGGCGGTCACATTTTGTCCTGAAACTAGCTGTTTCTTTCTTTCCTTTTTCTTTTTTTTTTTAGATTTTTAAAAAATATTTTATTTTATTTGACAGAGAGAGAGAGAGAGATCACAAGTAGGCAGAGCAGCAGGCAAAGAGAGAGGGAGAAGCAGGCTCCCTGTTGAGCAGAGAGCCCGATGTGAGGCTCGGTCCCAGGACCCTGAGATCATGACCTGAGCTGACAACAGAGGCTTAACCGACTGAGCCACCCAGGCGCCCCAAAACTAGTTGTTTCAAAAAGACCCTAGAATTAACAGTATCCTTAATCTTAATGCCCAGGGATTTTGTG
>NW_019155137.1:3663-4717 GCF_002288905.1 Enhydra lutris kenyoni | reverse complement strand
TACTCCTGACCTGAGTTTTCAGTGGGTTTTTATCAGTTGTAGAAGCTAATAAAATTAAGTTGGGTACCATGTTATGCTTACATTTAAAATTGGATCAATTGAAGGATAGGGACGCCTGGGTGACTTAGTTAAGCATCTGCCTTTGCTCAGAACATGATGGTCCTGGGAAGGAGCTCCATAACTGGCTCCTTGCTCAGCCAGATATGTCTGTCTCTCTCTGCCTGCTGTTCCCCGTGATTGTACACACACTCTACATCAAATAAGTAAATGAAATCTTTAAAAAAAAAGGCTAATAATTCATTATTCAGTATGTGTCATCTTGTGGTCAGCTATACCATGAAAAGGCTGCTGTGTACATGTAGGAAAGAAGACATATGTTTTGTGTAATGTACACAGTGAGTAGGTAGATGCTCAGGTCTTATAAAATAGCTCAGATACCCTAGATATACTCTGGTTTTTCCATTTCTTCTCTCTAGTGTTGTCTACCCCCAGGCATTGCACTTATTCTTGCCCTTTCTTTGCTTCAGGATACCTGCCTCACCACTAGGCATCAATCCATGTTCCTTGCAGTGAAGGAGACTATCAATCTGATAGGACCTAGGGAGTTTGATCTGAAGTCTTTCTGTTTTCCTTCATGGAAAGCCATTTTCCCCGGTAGTACTCCCTCCATGCCATTGAGCACTACTATTCCTTGGGCCAGTGTAATATATAAATGTCGCACACTGGATGTAGACATTTGAGAACGTCTCTTGAACTTCACCACAACATCTGGCACAAAGGTGATCATACTTTGTCCTGAAACTAGCCGTTTCTTTCTTTCCTTTTTTTTTTTTTTAGATTTTTAAAAAAGATTTTATTTATTTATTTGACAGAGAGAGAGAGAGATCACAAGTTGGCAGAGCACCAGGCAGAGAAGCAGGCAGAGAGAGAAGGAGAAGCAGGCTCCCTGCTGAGCAGAGAGCCTGATGTGGGGCTCGATCCCAGGATCCTGAGATCATGACCTGAGCTGAAGACAGAGGCTTAACGCACTGAGCCACCCAGGCACCCCAAAACT